>NC_080175.1:91215997-91515997 GCF_950295315.1 Erinaceus europaeus
GTGAAGCTATTCCCCTGCAGGTGGGGCTCAGCGGCTCCAATTGTAATGTGTGAACTCAACCAGGAGTGGCACTGACTGCCCCCCCCCCCCCCCCCCCCCGCGCATGATCATTCTTTTATGAGATTTTCAAATAACTCTCTATATAACATCCCTAGTATTAATATTAGCTCATGGTATAGTTCCTTACAGAGAACATCTGAAGTTATTAGTTAACATGATTCATTTTCTCAAACTCTCTGTTGGCTTCCCAGTTCAATCAATACCCACCCCTGTGTTTATACTTTTACAAAAGGTCTTACCTTCTGACTTCACATCTTGATTATTTTCTTCCTCATCAGCTTACTGGAGTCACATTGGCTTCCTAGCCGAGTCCATTTTAGCCCCGCTGATTTTGAACGTGAATTTATGGCTCCAGCCAAGGTCTTTCACCATGCAGTCAGTCAGGTTCTTTGTTGTCGTCTTTATTTTAGTTTGGTTCTCAAATCTCTCTTTATCTGAAAAGCGGCCTTACCACCCCACATATAAAGTTACCCAGGGGTCGGATAGTAGCAAGTAGATTATGCACACATGGTGCTAAGTACAAAGACCGGCATAAGGATCCTGGTTCCAGACCTGAGCTCCCCACCTGTAAGGGGGTCACTTCACAGGCGGTGAAGCAGGTCTGCAGGTGTCTGTCTTTCTTTCCCCCCTCTGTCTTCCCCTCCTCTCTCCATTTCTCTGTCCTATCCACCAACAATGCCATCAATAACAACAATAATAATGACAACAATGATTAAAAGAAAAGGGGGGGGGAGTCAGGCGGTAGCACAGTGGGTTTAGTGTGTATGGTGCAAAGCTCAAGGACTGGCGGAAGGATCCAGGTTCAAGCCCTCAGCTCCTCACCTGTAGGGGAGTCGCTTCACAGGCGGTGAAGCAGGTCTGCAGGTGACTCTCTTTCTCTCCCCCTCTCTGTCTTTCTCTCCTCTCTCCATTTCTCTCTGTCCTATCCAACAATGACGACATCAATAATAACTACGACAATAAAACAACAAGGACAACAAAATGAAATAAATAAATAAACAAACAAATAAATAAATATTTTTAAAAACGGGCAACAAAAGGGGAGGGGGTGAAGAAAGTCACTCGATTTTTCTCAGATCCTATCCTAGTATTAAGCTATATTTTTCATAGGCATGCCTATGTAGCCTATTTTATTATACTTTATAGACTACATGGATGTCACCAAGGGCAAATGTACATTAATTGATTCATATAATCATAAGTATAATATATAGTGCTTGGATGTTACCATATACATATCCATTGATATCTACTAATTACAGATTGGACATTCGTTAGTGTTAGTTGTGTGTCCATGTTTGCTTAAAAGAAATCTGAGCTGTTGAACAAATGCATAGATTTTATCCCTTTACAACTGATTGACATTTAAAGCGTTCATCATTCACACAATGGAAGGATGAGAGCAATGAGCTTTTATTTAAAGTAATGATCCTCTAGTCAGTCCACTTGGCTGGTTAAACGTTTCTTGTGTATTGATTAGTTTCTGATGGGCACTAACCTGACACACAAGGTGGTACTGGGAAGAAAGCCTTAGCATCAAATAGGTGCTCTATCCAGCTGAGGAAGATGGGTCCATATTGGGGCAGCTTGGAATGTTCCTACTCATGAGCACAGAATGTGAGCTCAGATCTACAGGGATGCAGAGGTCACATAGGCTCCTAAGCTGAATATGGGCTCCAGATGACATCAAATCAATGGGGTTTACAGTCAATAATATTTATACCTCTTTCCCATATTAGGGAGCTACTCACTTCCCTGATCCAGCTTTCAGTTCTTTTTCCAGCCATGATATCATCTCCCCAGACAATAATTAGGATCCACCTGCATATCAGATTTCAGGCTTGGGGAAAAAAAAAAAAACTAGTATAGCCACAGACCCTTTGGAATAGAACTAAAATGTGCCTACTAGCTGTCTATAAAATGGAGTCCACACCCAACTCTTCATGTGCACTATTACAACCTTCAAGTCTATGACTAGTCAACAATTTATTTGGCTTTGTATGTTAACTCTCTTTTCAGCCACCAAGTGTAAGATGCTAGCATAATGCTGACCAGACTTCCCTGGAGAGACAACCCCACCAATATGTCCTGGAGCTCTGATTCCCCGATCCCCACCTCACTAGGGAAAGAGAGAGGCAGGCTGGGAGTATGGATCAACCTGCCAACACCCATGTTCAGCGGGGAAGCAATTACAGAAGCCAGTCCTTCCACCTTTTGCACCCCACAATGACCTTGGGTCTACAGAGGGGATAGGATACAGATTTCTGGTGGTGGGAATTGTGTGGAGTTGTACCCCTCTTATCCTATGGTGTTATCAGTGTTTCCTTTTTATAAATAAAAAAACTGTAATATTTGTTCCATTATTTTTCACTTTTTTTTTAACTTAGTGTCTTCAAAAATATAGCCAATGTTAACATACTATTCTATAGGCATTGTCTGCCTTGAAGTTTTGACCTAAGAATGAATGAAACAGCCTACTTTTTCCTTCTTATAACCACTGTTTAGTCAAGCTGGAGTTTTTCAAATGACATTTCTAAATAGAAACTGAGAAGAAACACATACATGCACACTAAAATGAGAGAAGCATAAATCTTCTAGTTTTATATTGTGCAGATGTTGAAGTGTCTAGACTAACTAGAAACTGTTCTCTGCTTCTATAATAAATTGATTTGTGTAGATTGCTTCATTCTGTATCCAAAAAGATAATATCTTTTATATTCTTACTATTTTGAAACAATATTGTGACTTTTCGCTCAAACCCTGAAGCCACATTAAACAGTCCAGAGTCCTAACCATCCTCTGGATATTCCCCTAAAGTCAGATGTGGTTCAGTGAGTATGAAGGTCAACTGTGCAGGTGCAGGCTGACATAATAAAGCTATATGCTTAGGTGAAGCCTCATCTCTCTTATAAAGTGAAATGGAAAAGGCTGCCTACTGGTTCTGTGTCTTTGGAGAATGCTGATGCTGATGATCACAAAAGTCTCTCTGATCAAACAAATGTAAAACATGAGGAGAGAGAATTAATGTGTTGCAGCAAGAAACACTTAGACCTGTCTAACTGAAGCATGCAGGTGATAGATGGGGAAGTGGAAAATATGACGGCAGAATTTTTAGTTTCTGAGAGTTATAAGTGATCAATATTATGCTTCCCTTTTTCTTTTCATATGTTAACGTATATTTGTTTGCATGACTCTGCAGTTTAGCTATACAGTTCCTGCTCTCTTCTGATAGTGTGCTGTCACCCACCTCTGCCACAAAGACATCAGTCTCCTTCTCTGAAGTTCCTTATGCCCGTCACCCCTGACCTTCAGCTGCCCATCAGCCTTTCGTTTTCTTTTACCACTAAATGTTCCTTCACTTTTCAAAATAAATATATTTTGTATGTGAGTGAGATCATCCAGTTTTGACCTTCTTCTTCTGACTTATTATTTTTTGTCTTAAACAGTTCTGTGATGCATCTTTGACAAATGAGTTCTTAATAGACAAGAGTGGAAAGGTCATGATAAATGGCCCTAGAGTTCTGCTGATGACTCAGACTTGGGAAAATACTGAAAGGGAGAGAATAAAGATATAAATTTGAAGGTCGAATTGATAGGTATGAGTAAAGAATTTTATTAAGTGCATGAAGAATAAATTAATTACTTATAAAAATTTTGTATTCAATAGTAAAGCAGGGGAAACTTTCACCCAAAATGCAGTCTGTCCAATCAGCTGTTACCAAAATCACATTAACAAGTTATAATAAGTTTTGTTAAATACATAATTGTGTTACAAGGAAAGAAAAAGTGAGGTCTTCAAAGCAAGTCCAATGTGGCCTCACTATTGTTTTTAAACATGGCATTTGGAAGTGTAAACAGTCACAAGAAAAAAGAAAATATACGTCATTAATAGACATGATACACAAAAAATTAACTCAGAATAAGTTAAAGAGATGAACCCACAAAAAAACATAGAAGAGAACACGGCGTCTAAATTTCTGGACCTAACTCACAGAGATGTGTGATGAGTCAATTACAATGGAAAAGGAAACAAAATAAAAAACAAATAAAAGATAATATATCAAAATCAAATTACTTTATACAGAAAAAAAATAACAGAATAAACATGCAACCTACTCACTGTAAGAAGAAATTTGCACATCATATATCAGAAGAATTAATATAAATAATTTATATGACTTTACTAAAACAAGAGCAACAGGCCCAATAAAAAATGAGCAAATAATTTGAATAAATAACTCCCCAAAGAAGACATATAGACAACCAACAAATACATACAAATTATTTTCAACTTCACTCCTTAGGTGATATAAATCAAAATCATAATGAGCTAGTACCTCATACTTGTGAGAACCCTCTGTGTGATGCAGATGAAGGCAACATACACTGAGGAAAGAAAAATAAAAAGAAATCATCTACCAAATAATGTGATGATAACATTAACTATCCATTGTCTTTTTGAACCCTAAGACAGCAGGAACCTCACATCTCCACTATAGAGCCTATATTTCTCCCAGTCCTGGAACCTTAGGATAGGGTCCACTTTCCCGCATGCCTCTCCCAATCCATATCAAATAATATTGCATCAGCCGATCTCAACCTAATTAATGCAACAATTGCCACCTCAACATGCTTCAGCTCAGACTGTGTCCAGAGACTACACGTGTGGAATGACAACCCTTCAGCTTCATTACTAAGGTGAGACCTTTCCTTTCATAGTATTCTCTAATTCCATCCCAGGTGGTTCACTTTCTAACAAAGTCCCAAAACCTAGATATACACCAGGTTCTGTGAGAGAGAGCTTATGTTCACACGTATCCATAAACTACTGCAAAATATATACCTGAAAGCAGAAGTACACTAGAGTTTGCAGTGAGTAGCCCCCCCACACACACTTCCTCTCCACTATTCCAAGCTGTGGGTCCATGATTGCTCAATAATTTGTTTGGCTTTGTATGTTAACTCTCTTTTCAGCCACCAGGTTCCAGATGCCATCAGGATGCCGGCCAGGCTGCCCTGCACTGAAGACCCCACCAATGTGTCCTGGAGCTCAGCTTCCCCAGAGACACACCCTACTAGGGAAAGAGAGAGGCAGACTGGGAGTATGGACCGACCAGTCAACGCCCATGTTCAGTGGGGAAGCAATTACAGAAGCCAGACCTTCCATCTTTTGCAACCCACAATGACCCTGGGTCCATGCTCCCAGAGGGATAGAGAATGGGAAAGCTATCAGGGGAGGGGATGGGATGTGGAGATTGGGTGGTGGGAACTGTGTGGAGTTGTACCCCTCCTACCCTATGGTTTTGTTAATTTATCCTTTCTTAACTAAAAAATAAATTAAAAAAAAAAGAAATCATCTACATTGTGAGAAATAGAGGATTCAATGAAAGTAGTTCAGAGATTCCCTTAAAAATTAAAAAGAGAAGAAAATGCATACATGAAACAGTAATCCTATTTCTACATATTATCTAAAGAATATGGAAACATTTGACTATAAATAGATATATTACCCCATCTTTACAGCTTTATTCACTATAGCCAACACAAAGTAACAGCCTAAATACCCATCCACAGATGACTATCAAGACATTGTGGCATATCTTCAATGAGATACCAGTGCTTTTAAAAAGATGAAGTCTTGCTTTCTGTGATGGTGTACATAAAACCCAAAGTGATTCTTCTTAGTAGAATAAGTCAAACAACGAAAGACAACTATTAAATTAGTCTTTTAAATGCAGAATAGCAATCAAAGCAAAGAAGCTAACAAGTCACAATAAAAATAACTCTGAGACTCTGAAATGTATAGTAGTTACAGGACAGGAAGCAGAAGGAACTATAATTTGAATAAAAAAAGGGTCAATTCAATCACGAGAATGGTGCTAGAACCTTGA
The DNA here is from genome assembly GCF_950295315.1 of Erinaceus europaeus. Taxonomy (NCBI): domain Eukaryota; kingdom Metazoa; phylum Chordata; class Mammalia; order Eulipotyphla; family Erinaceidae; genus Erinaceus; species Erinaceus europaeus. Next base: position 91,221,949 of record NC_080175.1, read on the forward strand.
TGGTGGGTATAATGTGCCCTACATGCAAACACAGGTGAGAAGCTACACTCCTGAAATGTACTTAGCACTGTAAGTCAAGGCAAATCACTGAAACTTTGGCTAAAAAGTATACAAAACTGAATATTATGTAGCTGTAAAATATGATGATGAAGTCATCTTCTTGGTAATATCTTGAATTGAATTTCAAGTTATCATGTTGAGCAAGATAAGTCAGAAAGAGAATGAATACCAAATGATCTTACTCATATGTGGAACTTAAGAAACAAAAAATGGTGGCATACCAGGCTAAGCACACATAACATTCTCATAATGAAGATAACGTTCATTATTGGGATATTGTTGCTAGTCTCTGAATGAAACCACTGTGACCATGGTTCAGGAAAATACTTCTCTTTTTTTAATTTTTATTTATAAAAAGGAAACACTGACAAAAACCATAGGATAAGAGGGGTACAACTCCACACAATTCCTACCAACAGAACTCCGTATCTCATCCTCTTCCTTGATAGTTTTCCTATTCTTCATCCCTCTGGGAGTATGGACCCAGGTTCACTATGGGTTAAAAAGACTTTCCATAACTTAGGTCCAGTGGTAGTGCATCAGGCTAAAGTGCACATAGTACTAAGCGTAAGGACCAGAGTGAGGACCCTGGTTCGAGCCCCTGACTCCCCACAAGTGGTGAAGCAGGTCTGCAGGTGTATATTTCTCTCTCCCCCTCCTCTCTCAATTTCTATCCTACTCAACAAAAATAAGAGTAACAACAACAAAAAAAATGGAAAAAAAAATGACAACCAGGAGCAGTGATTCGTAGTGCCTACACTACGATAACCAATGGTAACCCTGGAGGAAAGAATGAAAAAAGGAAAGGAAAACATAAGATGAAATTTGGATTGGTGTGGTGTAGTGTGGTATTTTTCACCAAAGCAAAGGACTCTGGGGGAAGATGAAAAATGGATAGAATGATGGAAGGAATCTTGAGTCCTAGGTATCATGATGGGGAAGGACTAGATTGGGAAAGAATATCTTGCAGACCTCTACCATGGGGAGATGAAAGATGGCATCTGCATATCAATTGTACTGTAAATGCTGAGCTCTTGCAACAAAATGGGCAGGGGGTAAAGGAAAACCTTCATCACCACCACCAAAGCAAACAACAACAACAAAAAAAAAGTGTCTGTGAACATCAGGAAAGGATATTGGATCTGTTTTTGAGTTCTTAGGTAAATTACTCTGCATGCTTTGCCTTTGTCACATAAGTCAGAGGAGGGAACACCTGGGGCATGGTAAATTGTTCAGATTTACTACTTTTCTTTCTTTCTTTCTTCTTTCTTTTTTTCTTTCCTTCTTCCCCTTCTTCTTCTTCTCCTTCTCCTTCTCCTTCTCCTTCTCCTTCTCCTTCTCCTTCTCCTTCTCCTTCTTCTTCTTCTTCTTCTTTGTAACAAGGAATCTGAGCTAATAATGGATGTGTGCCGACAGGTTTCATTGTGTGAATATGTTAGTTAATCAAAGGGGATGCATTGGATCGACCTTCTCGTGGTGCATTCCGTGAGTACCCATTCATTGGGGAAACTGACGATCCTTCCTAGCGGACTGAATCCACATGGATCCCAGTCACTTTCAAAGCCAGCAACAAGCAGCTCCTGACAGCTTTCAACCTGACGCTGTTGACTGGCTACGGAAGAAGGGCAAACGCAAGAAGAAGTTAATCAAAGCATGATGCCATTTCAGGAAGAAGTTAAGTATGGATTAAGAGCAGTCATTCAGAGTATATTTAGGGGGAGTCATGTTGATTGAAATAGATCAGCAGGAGAAAGATGAATACTGGGTCATCTCACTCACAAACAGGCTTTAAGAAACAAAGCAAGAAACAGCACAAGAAACAATATACTATAGTCTATCAAAGATGATTCAGAAGGAAAAAGGTGAACTACTAGGAGGAGGTTGTGTATTTAAATCTCTATTCTGGAATAAGATTATTGTTTGATTGATGGTGTAATATCTATCTTGGAGACATGTAGAAATGTATTCTTATGACAACACAAATCATGTCAATCAACATTTGCTCAATAAAGTCATATTGAGTTGAAAAAAAAACAGTTATGGCAGTAGATGGAATGTAAGTGTGGTGTGTACAAACTGCTTGGTAAATGTCTGCTGCTTTTGTTATCTACTTCTTATCATTTTGCTTTTATTCCTTATACTAGCCTCCTCCATTAGTTGAAGACACAGTTAACACATATGTCTTTTGTAGAAATGTTACACTCTCAAGAACTCTGTGATTCATTGTGTTTGAGATAAGTCACACAAACCCAAATCCTAGCTTGTGTTAAAATGGTATGGAAGCAACATTTATGGAATTCCAGAAGTTCCTGGACAATTGTCACCCAATGCTATGTAGGAACACTCTTTTCTTGATAATAAGCAAAATGGATTCTGGGACAGGAACATAATTAGCATATAGTGGATGTCAGGATGAGGTCAAGACCATAGGACAGACATACACAAACTTATAAGAATTGTGGGTAAGGGAGGTTAAGTAAATTCGAACTAAGTTTAGAAGACTTATGTCTCCTTTCACATATTTAGCTAGCCTTTTCCCCTATTTCCCCATAATTTTTAAAATCTATAGATCGATTTACATTTATTAATGTCAAGGTAACATTTTTTCTAATGTATCATTTTTCACAGGTAGATTTTTTTTTTCCTCTTCTCTCTCCAGGTCCTGATGGAATTGGAGAGCCCTCTGGTCATCTTCCCCTAACATTTACCCCTCTGTGAGTGGGGACCAAAATTCTTTGTGGGGTGCAGAAAGTAGAAGGTTTGGCTTCTGTGACTGCTTCTCTGCTGGACAGGGATATTGGGAGGTCTATCCATATCCCCAGCCTACCAATGGGGTAGAGTTCTTGTGGGGTGTGGTTCCAGGATACATTTGTGAGGTCTGTCCAGGGAGTGTAGGATGGAATCGTAGCAGCATCTACAACTTGGTGGCTGTGACTTCGTGAGTTTCTGGAGATATCCAGGTTGTGCTTTATTGAGTTTTCAGGTGATTTTTTTCATTGTTTTGTTCTAGTTGATCGAGAGCATGCTCTGAAATGGCTCCTGACCCGCAGCCATAACTTAAGAAGTCTCTGAGAATGGCCTCTTAAGTTGCAGAGGGTCTCTCCCTCACACCTCTCAATGCCCTGATTACACTCACCTATTTCACCTGTAGCTATAAGAGTTACCTAAGAGGTCACATCTATGAAAGTTACAGGTTATTTTTGCTTTAACTCAGCCCCTGAGGTGAATAAAGGTAGTTGGCAGTTTTTTGCTTTGCCGCTGAGAAATTGGTTGGGAGCTATTTTTCTAGTAGGCCCTGGGGATTTCAATAGGCCCATGTCTACAACCTTAGGGGAACTGTGGTGGATTGCAGTGGGGAGAGTGAAGATTCAGAACTCTGGTGGTGGGAATGGTGTGGATTCAAACCCCTGTTGACATGTAATCTTGTAATATAAAAATAAATTTAAAAAAACACAAAAAAATAATAGAATAAGGTATAATTGTAAAAAAATAAAGTTACTTATTTCATGTTGTTTTACTACTTTAGATACATTAGAGTCTACTTTTTAAGCTATTTTTGCCCTATGTCTTCTATCTATTCTATACGCAATGCAGTCATAAGCTGTCAATTATTATTTATGATCTCAGAGATGTAAAATGCTGTATACCATCAACCACCAACCAGCATTTGGCTTATAGTAGAGACAGACTAAAAAAGTAACTACATTGTGTCTGAATCACGGAACTTTACAACATGTATCTGGGGGCCAGGCGGTGGTACATCTGTTTAAGCACTCACATTACAGTACGCAAGGACCCAGGTTCAAGCCCCTGGTCCCCACCTGCAGGGGGAGAACTTTACAGGTGGTAAAGCAGGGCTGCAGGTGTCTCTTTCTGTCTCTCTCCCTCTCTATATCCCCTACCCTCTCAATTTCTGACTGTCTCCACCCAATAAACAACAACAATAATAATAGTAATTTATTTTTTAAAAGCATGTTCCTGCTATGCTGTGTAGAGGAGGAATCAGTTTTTCAAAACAAGCTGGCAGAATGCACCAGTGTGCTAATCAGGTTGTCTGTGTTTTCTTAAACATATTTTTGGATCCAACATTATCATTATTTGGCTTGTTTATTGGCATTTCCATTAATTCCATTTTTATTGACCCAGATGCTAGCTACTATAGTTTTTTTTTTCAGCTTCTGCAACTCTACTGACTATTACTTCTACTAGTTTTATATAGAAATTAGACCAAGATGGATCTCTGATCAATATTTGTTATGAAGTCAGAGATAGAAACGATTTTCAAGTGTATAGGGAATTTGAAATTACTATACAAACCTGACTGTTCAAATAAGATCATACTGTGTAAAATCTGTTACTAAATTTAGCATTCATTATAATACACGAAATGTATTCTTTATCAGCAATTCAGGGCACAATCTAGTTCTACAGTTACAGTGGAAGAAATATATAGTGGCATCAGACAAACACAGTTTTATTTTATTAAGTACAATGCAATAATTTAGGAGTTTATCCTTCATATGAGCTTAATTTCATTTTAAGTAGAAAGATAACTAAGTGAAATGACCCAAAAAGACTATTTATGGTGGATGTAATTGGCTAAATTAAAATCTGTTCAAATAGATGCTTTTGTTTTCTGAAATTTACAGAAATATTCTACCTAAATGAGTTACCCCCATGCTAGTTGATTGAATGAAAGAGGAGAGGTAGTAAAACCAGAACAGACTGAATATGAATGTGAGAGAAGTAATACTCTTGAAAGGTGGAAACAACATCAGATAAAAGCTTAGACTCTAGCTTACTTTAAATTTATTTTAGAATTATTTTTTGCTCCTTTTAAATTGATTTATCTTTTTCCTAAAAGCAGTTCCTTTCTGTGTACTGACATCATGGTAAACTAATAAATTAATGTATTGCTATAAAAAAGAAATATTCAGAATAAATATAATGATTGTATATCTTCATGGATAAATTGGAATTTTTAATGATCGCTGAAAGTGCTGTTTTGAGAACCATTCAGCTTTTTATGAGCAAAAACTTGTTTCTTGAGCACATTTTTAAATTAACTTTTGATTGGTCCCTCAGAACTTTTCCCAAGGTTATATCCTTATAGCTGCAAATTTGTGAAAATCTAGTTGCAAGAAACAACCAAGGGTATATTGGTTTTATGATCTGGTAATAGAATGTCTAGTCTTACATGCTTAATGTTAATGAAATTGTGGTGAATGTAAAAATCTTTTCAAGCTGTCAGCATGTGTGTCAAACACATGCAGTTATTGTTTGTATATGAAACCTGCTTCCAGATTGACAGCATGTCCTTACTTTTTTTTGCTTTATTTTGAATTAGCGTATCTACAACCCTTCATTCTTTCATTCTGTATTGCAAAGAGAACTCCATCTCTAACCAGTTCTACAGATCACAGGATCTCTTAGACAATTAAACTATAAGCAGTAGGTTCCGTAGTTATTTCTATTTCTTTTTCAGTTGCATATTCTATAAAGAGATGGTCGGAAGGGTATTATCATCTATGTCCAGTGTAATTCTGGAGCAGTGTGGCAGTGAGTGCAAACAGCTGCTGCTTTCCTAATTATAATGCTGCAGAGAAAATAAGGAGGGGAATAGTGAGGAAGAGGTTTTAAGTTCCCTTTCTTCGCATCAGATACAAAAACAGCTGGCCTGAAATTATTTTGCAAACAATTTGTGTTTCCTGACAGCAGCGTTAAGAACCAATATATACATACAGAATGAGCTTGGGAAATAGTTGACAAATAAATTTAACAACTTTAGAGTTAATCAGAAAGGGGGGCTATTGAGTATATTTGGATTAAGTTATCGCAATTTGATTGTTATCTAAAGACAATGAATGATTTTCAGTGCCAATTTCATATGACTCCTATAATTCTCAAGAGTTAGAAAATCACTGAAATCACAGAAATAATCATGTTGGAGGACAGTGAAAATGATATCTACTTGAGAAAATGAGTAGACATATTTTGGTTGCAAAGCACAAGAATGAGTAAAAGCAAAGAAGGTTTTTTTTTTTAAAATCTAACAAAATAAGTTAATGTTTAAAACAACAAAGATCTGAAAAGGATATTTGCGGAGTAGATTCGTGTGTTTTCATCCAGAATGTTACTACTGTGCTTTGGGGAACTAGATTAGCATTTTATAAGAAGTCTTAACAAGAACCAAAAAAAAAAAAAAATGAGTTTAAGGAGTACAGCAAATTATTCCACAGAATATATTAACGTGGAAATTTAAAATTAGGGACCTGACAGTGGCACACCTGGTCAAGCACACATGTTACCATGCTCAAGGACCTGGGTTCAAGGCCACTACTCCTTACCTGCAGTGGGGAACCTTCAGAAGTAGTGAAGCAGAGCTGCAGGTGTCTCTCTATCATTCTCCTTCTCTATCTCCCCTCCCAATTTCTCTCTGTCCTTTCAAATAAATTTAAAAACTCCAAAATTATTACAGATTTCATTTAGTAACCAAGGTGATCTGGAAAAAGACATCAGAAATAATTTTTCGAAGAATAAGAGAAAGGGAGTGGAAATGAGCGTAAGCAGGACACAGATTTAAAATGGAATGTGAGCCACAAATTCTGATAATCATATGTAATCCTGAAATGTACCGTTTGTTACTGAGGAGTTATTCTGATGCAGTCTCCGCCCCCAGGTTTTACTACGCCCATTGCCCCCTTCAACCAATCCTGGCCCTACACGTCACCTCTGGTTGTCGCCCAATAAAAAGCCCCCTCACCTCCCCATCTCTCTCTGGGCTCTCAGCTCCCTGCTCTCCCCCGTGGTCGGCCATTGCCGGCTGGCTCCACGTGGTCCGAACCAAAACCCCCCCCCCACCCTATAATAAAGATTTGTGAACCCCTTTGCTCTGGACTTCCGCTCTCTTCTCCGCCGTGCAGCCCGACACCAGACCACCTCAACAACAACCGTTAGTCAGTGGTCTCGAGAATTTGAACAAGCTATAAACTGGATTACTGCAACTGCGTGTTTTCAAAAACTGAATCTGAGCCACCTACTTAAAATCGTAGGAAGCTAAGGAATCACAGGGTAACTTCCTGTATTAGATAGCTGGGGAAATGCAGTTAATGGGAGAGAAAAAAGTCTTTCTGAACATCATGAAGAAGTGAGAAAATGTAGGATACATATAATCAAAGAGTTCTTGATCTGGGGATGAAATGAGCCAATATGGTTTCCAAAAATCTAGAAATGAAGAGCAGCACATTTTAAAAGACGTTTACTATGGCCCAGGAGGTAATGCAGTCAATAAAGTACGAGATCTTGTGTTTGATCGCTGACATCATGTAGACTAGAGTGAAGTCCTGGTTCTTTGTTGGCTGATCCTTTTCATTAGTAAATTTTTTTTTTTGCATAAAACACGACTGTATTTCTATACACAACATTTATTCAAACAAAAATGAAACACTGTGGTAAAATAATGGCAGAAGCCTAACATTCTATTTGCATTGCATTAGGAATGATTAAACTTCTTAATCATAAACAAACCATTGGAATACAGTGATAAGACAACTAATGCAAATGAAAAATCACACAGAAGAAAATGAATGCATGGCAGATAACGTGTCCAGATATATGAAAACGATTTCTTTGGAACTTCATAGTGCCGAGGCTGAAAAGACTGATACCTGGCTACAAGTCTTTTTCAAAGAGATGTTTATTAACACAAACAACAATAAACAACATTTGAGAGGCTAAGAAAGTAAAGACATGAAGGCAAAACTCCACCGTTCCTGGAATTCACCTTATGCTGTCTATGGTTCTCATCTACAGATCAGTTCTCAAATACAAATGTGTGAGTTTCCAAGTGAAACGATCTCCCTGTTACCTCCCTATGCCCCTAAATCATAGTGATTTTTAGAGAGACACTGACTTTGAAATGTTAGAGCAAATGGTGAAATATAGAGTGACAGGAGCCCACAAAATGAAAAACACCACAGAGAGTCACATTTCATATAATATTTAATAAGATGGGAAAATATTCATTGTATACCACAATGAAAGTAAAATGGCTATTAAACTATATAGAATTATTTATTGGTTGATAGTTGTGTTATACATATTGACAAGAAATTTAATGATAGGAATACTAATTCTTACTAGTGTCATTGGAAAGCAATGCAAAAAAATATTGAGGTAATGATGACATATGGATATGGTCTAGATATTTTAAGTATTATTATTTTTATTTTTAATTATTTTAAAATATTTACTGAGAGAGAGAGGAGAGAGGAGAGAGAGAGAGAGAGAGAGAGAGAGAGAAATAAAGAAATGGAGATCAGAGCTTTACTTGGAACTGGTTCATGTTGGTACCAGGGACTGGAAAACCTCTGAGCCTTAAGTATAAAAGTCTGGTGGACAACAATTATGCTATCTCCCTGATCCAATTATTCATTTTCCTTAGTACATAACACTACTGTTCTATATAGAAGTGCATACTTCTTACCTTTCAAAGGCAAATATTGAAATATTTTAAGGTAAAATATTATGTCTTGGTTTCTTTAAAAAATAAGGTAGACTGAGGAGAATAATTCATCATGAGTTCAGAAAGGAGTCATTAAATGAATGTAACTTTCTCATGATTTTCAACTATAGAAAGTATTAAATATACTTTTGAACATGTGCAGTTAATTTGTGGAACTCAATGTAGAACTTTGAAATAAGTTCTTCGTAAGAACATAAAAGATGGAGGATTTTTTTTTCACTCATGGAGACAAAATTGTATTTTGAGGTATTAAAAGCAGTGATGCAGATGAGATTTTAAAGAGAACATATTTAATTTTAAGTATACTGGAAATATAACAGACTTAAGTGCTCCTGCCTGGCCAGCAAGATAGTTCATTTGAATAATGTTTTGTCCTGTGCATTACTGAGATTTAAGGCTGACCACCAATACATAGGAGGAAACTTTTGCGCTGTGGTATCTTTCTTTCTTTCCCTTTGTCTCTCTCTCCCTTTATCTAAAAATCAAAACAAACAAACAAAAACAACAGTTGGAGTAAAAAAAAAAAAAAACTCTGATAAAGACAACTACAACAAAAAGAAAAAAAATCCTTAATTAGTACCACTTGGTGCATATTATGCAGAGAATATCTGATACTTGACTTAGATCATTGAGTTACATAGAATAGAGTTGACACACAGTTGATTTAAATTGAACATGAAGCAAATGGTCATTTTTACTAGTCTGTAGAGTTCTTATTGTATGATAATGACTTTTGAAGTTTTAGGTTCATAATCTTTAGGTGACAGATTTATGGCTATTAAACTGTATAAAATTATTGGTTAATAGTTTTTTCACACATATTGACAAGAAATATAATAATAGGGATACTAATTCTGCTGGAGTTGTTGAAAAGCAATGCAAACAGTTTTGAGGCAATGAGGACATGTGGATACGGTCTAGATATTTTAAATATTATTTATTTAATTTTAAATTATTTTTTAAATATTCACTTAATGATAGAGAGAGAGATAAAAAGACAGATTAAAAATATTTTCTAACACCAAATATTTTGTTAGGGGTATATGTATTTTAATTTTTCCCTCCCACTGATTATAATCAATAGAAGAAAAAATATATGTATAAATTTGCCTATAATCTGTTTAGTATTCCTACTGAGTGTATAAACTACTTTTGTTCAGATAATTTGACAATCTTTGTTTTTTTATTTTTAAATAATTTTTACTTATTTATTGGATAGAGAGCAAGAAATTGGGAGGGAAGGGGAGATAGAGAAGGAGCGAGACAGAGAGACAGCTGCAGCCCTGCTTTCCCACTCATGAAGCTTTTCCCCTGCAGGTGGGGACCAGGGGTAACGTGCGCTCAACCAGGTGAGCCACCACCTGGCCCCAATTTGACAATCTTTTGGTGAATCTATGACTATAACTTATGAGACACTTTCATCCTTCACATAATTTATGAATAGTGTACAGATTACAAACAAAAATAAGCTATGATTTAAAATTTTTAATTGGTCTAATTATTTTTTTTAATATTTATTTATTCCCTTTTGTTGCCCTTGTTGTTTTAGTATTGTAGTTATTCTTGTTGTCATCATTGTTGGATGGGACATAGAGAAATGGAGCAAGGAGAGGAAGATAGAGAAGGGGAGAGAAAGATAGACACCTGCAGACCTGCTTCACTGCCTGTGAAGCAACTCCCCTGCAGGTGGGGGCTTGAACCGGGATCCTTACTGCGTTCCTTGCTCTTTGTATCATGTGCACTTCACCCACTGCACTACCCCCTGACTCCCAACTAGTCTAATTTTTCATAGATTGCTAGTCTTTATTTTTAATCTAAAAATAACTCAAAATATTCATATTCTTAATATTACCTACCTTCTACATTTCATATTCTTAAGCTTTCTTGAGAAAAAAGACCTGCCTGTCTACTAACATAATAATTAGACCTTTACTTTCACCACTACTGAACTTTAGCAAATATTAATTATGAATTAATCCTCCATAAATTAAGGTGATGTGCTTTTAGGTCAACTCTTATATGCATGCTAGTCTAGCCAATGCTTTCTTTGTTATCTTCCTACTGAGATATTGAGATCTGGCTTCTATTTAGTCTACAGAATAATCACGTTCACAAATTTGAATGAAATTCATAGCTTCAGCTCATGAACTTGCATGAAAAAGCTTAAAACCAGAAACAAGCTGTCTCTAAGATTTTGTGAGAACTCTGGTGGTAACTATTGTTGGGAGAGTAGGGACACAAAACTTTGGTGGTGGGTGAGGTGTTGAACTGTATGCCCTGTTATGTTATAATTATAAAGCATTGCTAATCATAAGTTAAAAAATTGGATAATTTTAAAAGAAAATTTCAGTTTCAAGAATTGAATACTTCAATAAATCCCAAAATATGAATATATTTATTTTAATATGTGTATTAACTACTACTGTAAGATGACATTACACAAATATGTCTCTCCCATAAAAAAGGAGAATAACAAAATCTCAGGGCTGCATCTGAGAATACAGAAAAGAAACAGCTATTCAAGTAAAAAAGTTGTAGCCAACCATCTTCTCTACAACTGTCTGTCCACATTTATACATAGTTGCCCCTTCTTTTTCTGATTCACTCTTCTCTTTCCCTCTAAGCCACTTATAACATTGTAGCTATGTCCATATGACACTCTCCTTTTTTTCTCTCTCTCTCTAGGTGTGTGTGTGTGTGTGGGGGGGGGTCCTCTTATCTTTATCTTATCATTTCTCCCCTGCTGGGAGTATGGATCAAGGTTGTTTATGGGGAGCAGAAGGTAGGGGTTCTGGCTTGTGTAGCTGCTTCTCCGATGAGCATGGGCATTGCCAGGTCCATCCACAGCCCCAGCCTGTTTCTGTTTTTCCCTAGTGGACCAGAGCTCTGGAGATGTGAGGGTCCAGGGAACATTAGTGAGGTCATCTGCCCAGAGAAGTTCGGAAAGCCATTTCTTTTTTCTTTTCTTTTTTTTTTGTTCCCCCTTTCTATTATACTTGATAGGATAGAGAGAAATTGAGAAGGGAGGGGGTGTTTCATCCCCTGTAGGTGGGGAGCAGGGTACTTGAATTCAGATAATGTGTGCACTTAATCAGGTGTGTCATAGCCCAGCACTGCTAGCTGCAAACATTTTTTTTATTTAGTTTTTTTTTCTTTTTCTTATTGTAAAGCAAGTAGAAGAGTTCAAAGTAAAACATTTGACAGGCATATTCTATCTTGTTTAATTCATTTAATACCATGTAGGGCACATCCAAGTAGATTCTGTTTAAAGCTAATTAGGAAAATTGACACCCAAAGTTGATAGTTTAGTGTGTTGGCCTTGGTGTTTCAACAAAATGTTGAGAATCTTGAATTAAGCCTTTTATTAAACTATGAATATATTTATGCTCTGTGCTAAGATATATTTAAAATAAACCTTAATTTGTAAAAGTATAGAGAAATAAGTTCTGGGGCTGGGCAGTGAAGCACCTGGTTAACTTATCACCATATGAAAGGACGCAGGTTCGAGCCTTCACTCCCTATCTGTAGGGAGAATGCATCACCAGGAGTGAACAGGTCTGCAGGTGTCTATCTTTCTCTCTCTCTCCCAGTCTCCCTTTCCCTCTCAATTTCTCTCTGTCTTGTCAAATATAAATAGAAAGAGAAAAAAATGGAAAAAAATGGCATTACATGAGTGATGAATTCATAGTACAGGCATGATGACCCAGCGGTAACCCTGGTGAAAAAAATAAAAGGAAAAGAAAAGAAAAAGAAAAAGAAGTGCCTACAGGAAATACATTTAGGTAACTGTACTAGAATTGCAAAATTTTGACAGGATAAAGAATTTATTTCATCAAATTGCTTGTAGGGAAATGACTAAGGGGAAATAAGTGTGAAACTCAACTGAATGATAAACATGACTGATTTCATGATGATTTTGACATGGAGGGATGAGAGAGCAGTAAATCTGGACACCTCAGAAATGTGCAGCAGACATGAATAAATGGGAACTATTAACAGAATTGCAACTTTAAATAAGTGGTCCACTTACATCTGGAATAGTAGGATATTTACCAAATGCCATTTTAATTCTCTAATATCTGTGGTTATTTTATAATATTAAAAACATTGATCTTGACTTTAGATGAATAGTTCAAGCAAATGACATGAGTTTATAAATAACATCAAAATAGTTTAGTCCCTAGAAAGAACATTCAAGGATGGAGGAAATAGCATAATGGTTATGCAAAGACTCTCATGTCTGAGGTTCCAAAAGTCCCAGTTCAATCCCCTATGCCACCATAAACCAGAGCTAAGTAGTGTTCTGGTGTTTCTCTCTCTCTCTCTCTCTCTCTGTATCTCTCAAAAATAAAATAAATAAAATATTTAAAAAATTTAAAAAGCATTCAACAGAATACTATGGAGTATTTCCACCTTGCATGCTATGATGATATTATGACTTACTAATACACCCTTGAAAGCTGCTATGTTTCTTTTACCTCAGGGACAGGAAATGTCTATTCAGTGGGCCATTTCTGGCTGGTGAAATCATAGGTTAATGCTGCCAAGGCACCTGCAATCCTGCAGTGAGAGCTCTGTTTCCTGACAACACTAAGTGATAATTTTAAGTTGATAGTTTTGTATGGCTATAAATTATGTCTTCAGTAACCAAATGACTCTTGGCAGAGAAAAAACAAGTTTCTTGCTCCTTTTCTACCTAGTTAACGGTCAGATTTTAGGAACTTATAATTCATTATTATTGTTGTTATAGATACCATTATTACCAGTGCTGCTGTTGGATATCCTAGATCCTTGATTAGTTAGTCCATCCTCCAGATGGACTTTCTGATGGCTAAGTGCTGGAGAGTAGAACTTGCACGTGTAAGGTTTTGAGACTGACATTTCAATTCTCTTTTCCGTCTGTAACAAATAAACAAGATAACGTGTAAGAAAATAAAATCAACAAGTGTTTGCCCAGAACAAATGCTATCCTAGTAATTAAATCTCAATTTCCCAGTTTGCTGTGTTTCCCAATGGCCTTCCTCTCCCGTTTTCTAATTTAACTCATCATGTTCTTTAAAGTTGAATTCAAGGACTCCTTGGTTCCCCCAAAATCTGATAGTCATGTTTGTTTTACATATTCTGACATTATCCTTGGTTCTTCGTCAAATTCTAGTATTCATGTATCTGGCACTAGTGAAAAAATGTAGGTGGTCTCACTTTAAATATGTGGAAATGTCACACATGAAAGCACTATTTTAGAGGGGAATACTTTTAGACTACCAAATCTCAGACTTACTAGAAATGGGCCTATATGATTTGATTGTATCTCAAACATAACAAATGGACATATGAATACATAGATTTTAAGATGTCTGATAATGAGGCCTACTAAAATATCTCAGTTTGATAGTGTTTTCCTGTGTGCAAACTCCACTCTTGAGACTAGCCCCCACCTCATTGAAGGAAGTTTAAGTGCTGTGCTATCTTTCACTTTCTCTAAAATTAAACAAACAAATAAATGACCCAATTATTTAAATTAAGCTTGATTCAGAGGGTGGGAGGCACTTAATAATTATGAATGTCAGGGACTCAAAATTGTTGTATTACATGTCAATCTGGCTCTGTATAAATCAGGCTCATAGAAGTCAAAGTTGGCTGTGAGTTTCCTGTAAATGGCACATTTCACATAGTATTATGACTTTCTTTTATTGTTATATTTGATTATCTATGATTTGGGTTGCTTTAAAATTGTCCAATTTCATGATATTTTCTCTTTTTTAAAGATTTTTTAAACAGTTATTTATTCCTTTTTGTTGCCCCATTGTTTTATTGTTGTAGTTACAATTGTTATTGGTGTTGTTGTTGTTGGATAGGACAGAGAGAAATGGAGAGAAGAGGGGAAGACAGAGCCTCTGGGGGAGAGAAAGACAGACACCTGCAGACCTGCTTCACTGCCTGTGAAGCGACTCCCCTCTAGGTGGGGAGCCAGGGGTGCGAACCGGGATCCTACCGCCGGTCCTTGTGCTTTGCATCACCTGTGCTTAATCCACTGCACTACTGTCACACTCCCTCATGATCTTTTCTTAAACCAGATGAATTTCTGGTTGCAAACAGGATAGTATTTCCTTTTATTTTAATCACTGCATTTTCACCACTCTTGTATAGCTTTTTTAAAAATTTTATTTCTTTCTATCTTCATATAGAAAGAGACAAAAATGTAAAAGCAGAGCGAGAGAGCACTGTACAAATGAGTTATTTCACTGGACCTGGACACTATTCCTTACCGTGCTTCAGGTGTGTTTCTAAAGTTGACATCTCTCTCCTCTCTCTCTCTTTCACCTCAATGATGAATCTGCTGGCCTTACTGATGAATCTGATGGACAAAAATTCTGTTTGTTTCATTTTAACAAGAGAGGGAGAGATACAAAGATAAAGATACAGAGATCAGTGAACTGCTCAGCTCTTGCTTTCTGTGGTACAGGGGACTGAACCTGTAACTCTGGAGCCTGAAACATGAGAGTCTTTTTGCTTTATGCTATCTCCCCAGCCCCCAAAATTGATATTTTCTTACTTATTTAAATTATTTATAAAATAAAAACTAGACAATATAGACAAAACCACAGGATAACAGGGTTAAAATTCCACACATCCACTACTACTAGAGTTCCTTATCCCATCCCCTCTACTGGAAGCTTATCATTATAGGGTGCAGAAGGTGGAAGGTCTGGCTTCTGTAATTGCTTCTCTGCTGAACATGGGCATTGGCAGGTAGATCCATAACCTCCACCTTTCCCCATCTTTCCTTAGTGGGGTAGGGCTCTGGAGAGTTGGGGCTCCATGGTACATTGGTGAGGTCGTCCGTCCGGGGGGAGTCAGGTTGGCGTCATGGTAGCATCGCAATTTGCTGTCTGAAAAAGCATTAAGATTTAAAAAAGAATAAAGAGTTTAATAATCTGGAACCTAAAGGCAAGAATAAAGTAGATGAGATTTGAGGTTTCCATTTTAGAAAAAAAGAAAACTAGTAGGTCTATTTTATATTTATAATATTCATTCATCAGGGACTAACTGTACCATCCAATGACTATATAAATACCTTCTGGTAGGATGTAAAAAGACAGCAGAATATATTTGCAAGACCAAGGCTCCAGAAGCCCTAGGTCCCACCCCTGGATCATCATCTGCCATGGGTGAGCAATTCCTCTTCTCCTTCTCCTCCTCCTCCTCCTCCTCCTCAGTCTTCTTCTCCATCTCCTCCTCCTTCTCCTTCTGCTCCTTCTCCTCTTTCTCCTCCCTCTTCTCCCTCTGCTCTCCCTCTCCTCTCCTCTCTCCTCCCCTCCCCATCTCCCCTCCCCTCCCCTCTCCCCTCCCCTCCCCTCCCCTTTCCTCTCCTCTCCTCTCCCCTCCCCTTCACTCCTCTCCCCTCCCCTCCCCTCTCCTTCCCTTCTCTTCTTTTTCCTCTCTCTCAAAAACAGAAAAATTAATCTTTTTAAAAATCTTTTTAGAAGAAAACTGAATAACCAAGAATAAGCCAGCCCTTTCTCTATAACAGCCTGGTCTACTCTGTTCTATTGTTAAAGTCCTTCACTAGCCTGAGGATACTTGCTGTTACTGACATCTTCATTGGCTTCATTGACTAACACTACAGCAAGTACCTGTTAAGTCACTTTCCTAAACAGCAGATGAGATTCCAGAGGCCAGGGCTTACTGAGGAAACATTTCTTCACTCCATCTCCACGCAGTGCAATACAGTAGCCAAAGACCTATCTGGCCTAATCTGTATGATGCTTTGTTGTGTGCTAGATAAACCATGTGGCTCCTAACTTAGTCAGGGTGGACTCTGAATACTGATTGCATCTTTGCTTTATTGATGTTGGTGACTTCCTCCAATGTTTACTTTAGACTGAGGAATAAAATGCTTATTTATTCTGAGAGCTGAAATATACCTTCATTCTTCTTCTAATTTAACTTCGACTATACTATTTTCTCTTCTTTCCTCAAATAATTAATAACTGGCAAAAGCATCATGTCAACCCTTTCTTTTTTGTATGTGTGTGTTTTACTCTATGAATTACAAAAAAAAAACCCCAATATTTAGATTCACTTCTTTATCTTAAGCAACTTGTAATAATAAATACAGTTGACATTTTAGAAGTCAGATTAGCATATTCATTTCAACAGTTTTATTATTGTATTTTATATGTCAGCTATGTTGGGGTTTTCTCATTAGTTTCTATCAAGTCCACTGACCTCCCACCCCCGCATGTGTTGTCAGCCCATATTATTTTTATTTGTTTACTTATTTTTGAGAGAGAAATTGAAAGTGGAGGGGGAGAGAGAAATGACACCTACAGCACTGCTCCATAGCGTGTGAAGTTTCCCCCTGCAGGTGGGTGGGGACCAGAGACTGGAATAGAGGCGCACTGTACCCTGTGCTATAAACCAGGTGCACCACTGCCCAGCCCCTTAAGTGTTTATATTTTAAAACCCTAATGATTTGCTCTTGACTTCCAACAAGATTATAGAACAAAAACTGTCAGGAAGGTAATTGACTCCAATAACCAGCTTTGGTTTGTTACCTGCTTCCAAACTTAGAGAAGAGGCCACCTATTGTTAAAATTCGGAGGCTCTAGCCTGCTGGCGTCAGCCTCCTGTAGGCTGTGGGGCTATTCGGCGGCTCCAGCTGGCCGGGCTAGCTTCACGGGCGGGTAACAGAGACGACCAGAGACATACGGCTGGGCAGGGAAGCTGTATTTCTTTATTCAGGAACAACGATTCATAAACTAAACCAAACTTATCACCAAACAGAACTCTGCTGCCTCTTTCCCCCACAGCAGCGCAAGCACTCTCGAACTCTGAAACTCTCCAACTCTCCAACTCTGGAACTCTCTCCGGGTTCCTAGGGGCGGGGCCAAGCGGGCCCGCGAAACTAGCAGGACTGATCCAACTCTCTTGGCGGGGGAGAGCTAGGACAGCCCAATGTAAAGCATACAACAGCCACCCTCTCATTTACTTCTTTATTTTCCTTCCTTCCTTCCTCCCTTCCCTTCCTTTTTCCTTCCTTTCTTTCTTTCTTTCTTTCTTTCTTTCTTTCTTTCTTTCTTTCTCCTTTTGTCACCTTTGTTTCACTTCTTCAGGCCAGCTTTCTGAAATAGAGAGAGACAGAGAAACAGAGAGGGGGACACCAAAGCTTAGCTGAGCTAAGTGTAGTTGAGTTACATGCATGGCAAAGCCAGGGCTCTTTCTTCACAAGATGACAAATTATGGGGAGAAAAAAAAAACAAATTTTCTTGGCCACAGTTTTTACCTTTTCCGAAATTTTGTTCTTCATTTTGTGTAAATCTAAAAATAACGAAAACAAATCTACAAAATGGCTACATCATAGATCATATGCATTACTGGGATATTGTTGCTAGTCTCTGAATGAAACCACCATAACCATAACCATGGTTCAAGGGAATGCTATTTTAGAGAAAAACATTGATAACGTCGGGTGGTAGGGCACTGTGGTAAGCACACAAAGGTGCAAGGATCAGAGCCAGGATTCCTGTTTGAGTGCTCATCACTTGCAAAGAGGTCTCCTCACAAGCAGAGAAGCAGGTGTGCAGGTGTCTATTTTTTCTCTCCCCCTCTCTATCTTCTCCTCCCCTCTCAATTTCTCTCTGTCCTATCCAATTAAGTGGAAACAGAAAAAAAAAAAAAAAAAAAAAGGCGATCAAGTGCCAGGATAGCCTGAGGGTGCGTCTTCCCAAGCAAGTGCTCTCTGGGTTGGAGAGAACTAGACTGGAGTCAATCTAGGCTGCTGTGTGGGAGAGGGATCAGGAACTCGTGCTTGGCTAGTGTTGCAGGAGAGAGACTCTGGGACTCTTGGAGCTGGAAGGCAATTCCAAGTGTGTTTAATCAGAAGAGCAGCTGTATTTATACTCGCCAAGTGGGGTGGAAACAGGATGTGATGTAGAGAGGGTGGATAGAAAAAGAGAGTGGTGGAAAAACAGGGTGTGACTAGGAGAGGGGGCAGAGCAAAAAGAGAGTGTGAACCAGTGGGATTAAACCAGTGCCCTGCAGGCAGGGTGGTGCTTAGGTAACAGTGGTTATGTAAATAGACTGCAGTGTTAAGCAGGGGGAAGCTGGCTTACTGCCCAACAATCAAGAGCAGTGAATTCATAGTGTAGGTACCAAGCCCCAGTGATAATCCTGGAGGCAGAAAGGAATTTTTCATAACTGTATTCTTTTTATTTAATGTGTTGAGGTTTGATTTCTCTTTAATTATGCCAATCATTTTTGTGGAATTTATGTATATATTTACTTTTACTAGAGATAATCTCAACTTTGGCTTCTGATGGTACTGGGGTTTGAATATGAACCTTTGGCATATTCAAACAGGCATAGAGGTTGGTCTTTCCTCATAGGCACTACGCTCTCTCCCCAGTCTAATTTTTCTTTCTTTTTTATTTATTTAAAAAAAAATTATTTATTTATTTATTTTTTATTTTGTATTTATTTTCCCTTCTGTTGCCCTTGTTGTTTAACATTGTTGTAGTTATTGATGTCATTGTTGTTGGATAGGACAGAGAGAAATGGAGAGAGGAGGGGAAGACAGAGAGGGGGAGAGAAAGATAGACACCTGTAGACCAGCTTCACCGCCTGTGAAGCGACTCCCCTGCAGGTGGGGAGCTGGGGACTCGAACCGGGATCCTTCCGCTGGTCCTTGTGCTTTGCACCGTGTGCTTAACCAGCTGTTCCACCGCCCGACTCCCTCTTTTTTATTTTTAAGAATATTTTTATTTATTTATTATTTGATAGAAGGGGCTAGAAATTGAGAGGGAAGATAGAGAGAGAAAGAGACACAGAGATACTTGTAGCCTTACTTCACTACTTGTGAAGCTTTCCCTCTGCAGGTGGGGACCAAGGCCTTAAACCTGTGTCTTGGAGCACTATAGTGTGTGTGCTTAAGCATGTGCCCACTGCCTGGCCCCAATCTAATTTTTCTTAACTTTTAACTTTTCCATTTTGACCATTTCCTTAATTAAATTAAAATGAAAACTTTGAATATCTTTAATACTGATGGGATTTATAAATTTTAAGAGATTTATTATATAAAACCCTTAAAACTTCACTTTACTAAACTTGTAGGTCAAATGCAATTTTGAATCCCCACTGACCTGTTTGGGGGTTCTGGAGGAAGCAGACATATGTATCTTAATTTAAAAATAACTATTGAAAATTATCACAAACACCAGGAACAATAAGAATTATTCTAGTTGAAATAATTCTAAATTGTGTACATTTACTAGAATAAAACTGTATGGCATCTGTCAGTTGTCAGAAAAAAATCATGACATATTCATTTTTCTCCAATTGGGGTTTTAATTTTAACAATATTGACATTTTGAGTTAAAGCGTGTGTGTGTGTGTGTGTGTGTGTGTGTGTGTGTGTGTGTGTGTGTGTGAAGGTGAGTGAAGGGAAGGGGTTCTCCTTGGCATCTGAGATGTTAGGTAGCATCTCTAAAATCTAACACTAGGAAGTAGAGCCAGTAGAATTTTCAAAGATGCAAAAAAAAAAAAAGGTTTCCAGGCATTGTTAAAATTCTTTTTTTTTAATTTTTTATTGTCTTTATTTAGTGGATAGAGACAGCCAAGAGGGTAAGGGAGATAGAGAGGGAGAGAGAAAGAGAGACAGCTGAAGACCTGCTTCACTGCTTGTGAAGTTTTCCCCCTGGAGGTGGGGACTAGGGGCTCGAACCTGGGTACTTGAGCTCTGTTACAAGTGCGCTCAACCAGGTGTGCCACCACCCCGCCCCTAAAATGCTCTTGATGTTACAAAAGATACCAACTCTGAGAGACAATTTATGTGTAAATGTCACCAAACCAATACAGTCTCCTTCATTAAAATATTTAATGGTTATTAATTTTGTTTTTTTAAAGCTTATTAGTTTTCACAATTGAGAGAGATCAGAGCCCCATTTGTTTCTAGCAAACCAGAAGAAAAAAAAAATACAGAAAACAATCTCTTTTATAATAATAGAAGTATTCAGTAGGAGCAAACTTAACAAAAACTTGTATTACTGAAAGTTATGAGTCACAAAGAAATGGAAAGCTATCCAATGCCCATGGGATGGAAGAATTAACATTGAAATGACTATCCTACACAGTCATGTGTAGATTTAATGCATTTGAGACTGAGTCATATGTAGATTTAATGCATTTGAGACCATAAACCTAGGGGAAATCCAACTGTATCGTTAGGAGGTTAAATATATTAGCATTTTATTTTTAATTGCCATTTTTTTTATTGCTATTGCACCATATTTATCTTTGAATCACTACCCCAGACTGGTGGAATACTTTACCCACTGTCACCAATTCTTTCTATTATACCTTTGTTGATAAAACTCCTGCTGGAGGTGTTGTGCCAAATGCAAACTGCCGGACTTGTACCAGCAGCTCTAGAGTACTTATGGGCTTTTAGCCCCAGGAATATCTCCTTAAGCCCCTTTCTGTCCATGAGCAACATGTGTTTGCACTCACCCTTGGCTTGGAAGGTTCCTGAAGTAATCCTGGTCCTGTCTTATTGTGTTCTCTTTGCTATTCCTAGTTGATCAGGGAGAGCAAAATGTTACTTCTGCTATTCCAAAGCCACTCCCCAGGAAGACTAACCTTTGTTACATACCAAAGAGGATTTCACAGGAGAAAGAGAGAAAAGCAGGGCACAAGCTCCACTCTAGTATTTTCAGTGCCAGGGATCAGAACTAGAACCACAGGCATGCAATGGAAGATTCTGGTCATTAAACATAATTTATTGTTTGAAGAATAAAACCAATCATTCTCTCTGCTGTCATCATCTTGACCCTTGACTCCAGGATCAACTGAATTTCTTTCTTCCTTTCAAAATAAAAATTATAAATCATAGTAGTATAATTTACAAAGGCATAGGTCTTGCTATAATACAATCAGTTGTTCCTAACATTTCTAGAGATTTTTCAATGCTGAGTGATTTAGCTCAGTTTGATGTCAATTCTCATAAACTTATAGCATAACTATCAAATTAGCATGGATGTTTCCTGTAAGTATTGTTCAGAGATATTTTCAAGTCAAATACCTCATCCTTGTTTAAAAAATGGAACACCTCCATATAGCTTTAGTCATAATGTCAAATTTATTAGCTCAAGATAAAACTCTGATCTAGCTTATCTTTATGAGCCCAACCCCCTTATATTTTGAATAACATTCAACAATAGAATATTTCTGTTTCTTTCTCATTAACATTCCAAGGAAAGATATGTCATTCAGTAGATTTAGTGTTCTTTTAAATCTGGGACTTAGTTTCCGGCTTCTGTTCTACCAGTTTCCCAAAGTCAAAAGTAATTTAGGAAGCCACAATGAAAATTTAAAAAATCTAGAAACTTGGGGTAACCTTTAACTATCATCAACTCTTTATAACACAATATGCATAGTTTTAACTCTGCATAAGAGATTTTCCTTTTTTATTTTTTTAATTTTTTTTTTATTTAAGAAAGGATTAATTAACAAAACCATAGGGTAGGAGGGGTACAACTCCACACAATTCCCACCACCCAATCTCCATAACCCACCCCCTCCCTCTCTCTGGGAGCATGGACCCAGGGTCATTGAGGGTTGCAGAAGGTAGAAGGTCTGGCTTCTGTAATTGCTTCCCCGCTGAACATGAGCGTTGACTGGTTGGTCCATACTCCCAGTCTGCCTCTCTCTTTCCCTAGTAGGGTGGGTCTCTGGGGAAGCTGAGCTCCAGGACACATTGGTGGGGTCTTCAATCCAGGGAAGCCTGGCCAGCATCCTGGTGGCATTTGGAACCTGGTGATTGAAAAGAGAGTTAACATACGAAGCCAAACAAATTGTTGAGCAATCATGGACCCAAAGCTTGGAATAGTGGAGAGGAAGTGTTAGGGAAGTACTCACTGCAAACTCTAGTGTACTTCTGCTTTCAGGTATATATTTTCCAGTAGTTTATGGATACGTGTGAACATAAGCTCTCTCTTACAGAAACTGGTGTATATCTAGGTTATGGGACTTTGTTAGAAAGTGAACCACCTGAGATGAAATTAGAGTGTACTATAAAAGGAAAGGTCTCACCCGAGTAATGAAGCTGAAGGGTTGTCATTCCACACGTGAAGTCTCTGGACACAGTCTGAGGTGAAGCATGTTGAGGTGGCAATCGTTGCATTGGTTAGGTTGTGATCGGCGGATGCGATATTATTTGGTATGGATTGGGAGAGGCATACGGGAAAGTGGGCCCTATCCAATGGTTCCAGGACTGGGGGACGTAGGGGCTCTATAGTGGAGATGTGAGGTTCCTGCTGTCTTAGGGTTCAAAAAGACAATTGATAGTTAATGTTATCATCACATTATTTGGATGGGATGCATTGGATCGACCTTCTCGTGGTGCATCCCGTGAGTACCCATTTATTGGGGAAACTGACAATCCTTCCTAGCCAACTGAATCCACATGGATCCCAGTCACTTTCAAAGCCAGCAACAAGCAGACATCAGGCTCAACCTGACGCAGTTGACTGGCTACGGAAGAAGGGCAAACGTTAGAAGAAGAAGAAGAAGAATCACATTATTTGGAAGTTGGGTTAACTTTGAAAAGTCCTTTTGTTATGGTTTGCTGTACAGTATCCAGTATCTTGTATACAGCTGTGCTATTGGATGCTTCTAATCTACTAGGTCTAGGGTTTTGAGAGAGTCTGCATATCAAATACACAGCCTATATATTAAAAAGATTCAGTTTGTGTTTTGAAAAACTTTGAGACATACAACTGACTTTCCCCCTCATATTAATTAACTAGTCATTTATATTTCTACATTTTGCTAGGAGTGTACATAACCACCATTCCCACCACCAAAAGACTGTGACCCATCCCTCCCACCCACTCCCACCCCCCATTGGCCCAGGAAGCTGCATGTCTACCCCTCACCACAGGGTTTTTATTTTGATGCCCTACTTACAATTTGATCAGGTCCTGCTTTTAGTTTCCCTTTCAGATCTTCTTAGTTAACTTCTGTTGATGAGTGGGATCATCCCATACTCATCTTTATCTTTCTGACTTAGCTTACTTAACATAATTCCTTCTAGCTCTGTCCAAGATGGGTCAGAGAAGGTGGTTTCATTGTTCTTGATAGCTGCATAGTATTCCATTGTGTATATATACCACAGCTTTCTCAGCCACTCATCTGTTGTTGGGCACCTGGGTTGCTTCCAGGTTTTAGCTATTATGAATTGTGCTGATATGAACATAGGAGTACACACCTCTTTTTGGTTGGGTGTTATGGAGTCCTTGGGGTATAACCCCAGGAGAGGAATTACTGGATCATATGGAAGGTCCATGTCTAGCCTTGTGAGAGTTTTCCAGACTGCTCTCCACAGAGGCTGTACCAATTTACATTCCCACCAGCAATGTAAAAGGGTTCCTCTGTCCCCACATCCTCCCCAGCATTTATTGCTGCTGTCCTTTTTGATGTATGCCATTCTTACAGGAGTGAGGTGGTATCTTAGTGTTGTCTTAATTTGCATGTCTCTGACAATCAGTGACCTAGAGCAGTTTTTCATATGTTTGTTAGCCTTTTGGATCTCCTCTGTAGTGAATGTTTTGTTCATATCCTCTGCCCATTTTTGGATGGGGTCATTTGCTTTTTTGGTGCTAAGTTTGCTGAGCTCTTTATATATTTTGGTGATTAGTTTCTTGTCTGATGTATGGCATGTGAAGATCTCCCATTCTGTGAGGGGTCTCTCTGTTTGTTTAATAGTTTCTTTGGATGTGTAGAAGCTTTTTAATTTGATGTAGTCCCATTGGTTTGTTTCTGCTTTGGACTTCCTTGCAATTGGGTTTGATTCATCAAAGATGTCCTTGAGGTGTAGGTGGGAAAGTGTTTTACCAATGTTTTCCTCTAAGTATTTGATTGTTTCTGGTCTGACATCTAGGTCTTTGATCCATTAGGAGTTGCCTTTTGTTTCTGGTGAGATAAAGTGGTTCAATTTCATTCTTCTGCATGTTACAACCCAGTTTTCCCAGCACCATTTATTGAAGAGAGCCTCCTTTTTCCATTTAATGCTTTGGGCCCCCTTATCAAAGATTAGATGTCCATAGGTGTGGGAATTTATTTCTGGGCTTTCAATTCTGTTCCAGTGGTCTGTGTGCCTATTTTTGTTCCAGTACCATGATGTTTTGATGATGATGGCTTTATAATATAGTTTAAGGTCTGGGAGTGTGATGCCTCCATTTCTGTTTCTTTTCCTCAAGATGGTTTTGGCAATTCTAGGTGTTTTCAGGTTCCAGATAAATGATTGTAGTGTTTGTTCTATTCTCTTAAAGAAGCTTGGTGGAACTTTGATGGGTATTGCATTAAATTTGTATATGGCTCTGGGGAGAATATTCATTTTGATGATATTTATTCTTCCAATCCATGAGCATGGGATATCTTTCCTTCTTGGTATCAGTTTCTATTTCCTTGAGTAGCAACTCATAGTTTTCAGCATACAAGTCTTTCACTTCTTTGGTCAACTTTATTCCTAGGTATTTGATTGATTTTGCTGTAACAGTAAATGAGAGTGATTTCTGGATGTCTTCTTCAGATTTAGTGTTTGCATAAAGAAATGCCACTGATTTTTGTACATTGATTTTGTAGCCTGATACCTTGCTATATTGCCTAATAACTTCCAGTAATTTTCTGCTGGATTCTTTAGGTTTTTCTATGTATACTATCATATCATCTGCAAATAGTGAGAGCTTGACTTCTTCCCTTCCAATCTGTATTCCTTTGATTACTTTCTCTTGCCTGATTGCTATGGCAAGAACTTCCAATACTATGTTGAAGAGAAACGGTGACAGTGGATAGCCCTGTCTAGTCCCCGATCTGAGGGGGAATGCTTTCAGCTTCTGTCCATTGAGTATGATGTTGGATGTAGGTTTGTTATATATAGACTCCACTATATTGAGGAATTTCCCATCTATTCCCATTTTTTGTAGAGTTTTGAGCATGAATGGGTGTTGGATCTTGTCAAAGGCTTTTTCTGCATCTATTGAGATAATCATCTGGTTTTTGGCTTTGCTTTATTGATGTGGTGAATGACATTTATTGACTTATGGATGCTGAACCAGCCTTGCATTCCTGGGATGAATCCCACTTGGTCGTGATGAACAATCTTTTTGATATGTTGCTGTATCTGGTTGGCCAAGATCTTGTTTAATATTTTGGCATCTATGTTCATCAGAGATTTTGGTCTATAGTTTTCCTTTTTTGTTCTTTCCCTATTAGCTTTTGGTATCAGGGTGATGTTGGCTTCATAGAAGGTGGAAGGGAGTATTCCTGTTTCTTCAATCTCATGGAATAGCTTAAGAAGTATGGGTACTAACTGTTTCATGAAAGTTTTGTAGAATTCGTTTGTGAAGCCATCTGGTCCAGGACTTTTGTTGTTGGGGAGATTCTTGATAACGGTTTCAACTTCTTTGTCTGTGATTGGTGCATTTAGATGAGATTTTCTTTTTTATGGAAGATTCCAAGCTAATAACTTCCAGTATATAGATTGGTAGAAGCTTCTCTTCATTTGGTCTAGGATGTGGTGCAGTGGATAAAGCACCAAACTCTCAAAACTGAGGTCCGGAGTTCCTGCTGCACATGAACCAGAGTGATATAGTGATATCTGGTTCTTTCTATTTATCCTATCTTTCTCATTCATAAACAAATAAAATTAAAAAAAAAAGAAACTTCTCTTCATGTACAATATACTCTCATATTTCTTTTTATATTTTTATTATATTTATTTATTACAGATAGAGACTACCAGAAATTGAGAGGGAAGGGAGTCACAGAGAGGGAGAGAGACAGAGAGAGAGAGAGACACCTGCAACACTGCTTCACCACTGGCAAAGCTTTCCCCCGGTAAGTGGGGGCTGGAGTAGGCGCTGCACCACCACCCAGCCCTTTCTTCATTCCTCATTTAGGAAACTGTGCCCATACATTCATTCTTGATCATTTTACATTTCCTGCTTTATATCTACTACTCCAGTTTCATCTTCAGACTTGCACTTTATCTTTTACCTTTATGATAACATATGTCTTAGCATATGTTATCATAACATATAACATTATACTATTCCCTCATATCTAACATGTTCTCATCTCTTCACATTTCACACAGTTAACAACTGTTCATTCTTTAGAGCCTCTCTTCTCCTAAACTACCTATGATGCAGTTTGGGGCATTCTGAACGTTTTAATATCAGTTTAAGATATTCATTCTCACAATATTGTATTATATTCTGCTATTTGGTTTGTGACAATAATTAGAATGTTATATTCTTGAGTCCAAGGTGATAAATAAATTTCTCACCTTGGATGAATAGCTATGTTTATTAATTTTTTGTCAATCATACATTCCACATACAATTCTCTTTTCTTCACTACTAAATCTCAGGGAAAATTCTAACAACCTGTAACCTAAATATATATTTTAATTTACAGAATTATAAATCTATTCTAAAACAAAACATTCACAAGTAAACTGATAGTGAGAAAATTCTTCTGATGATTCAGCACACAAATGTATAATAAAAATATAAAGTTACTTAAGATCATACTTAAGATCATGGAAATTAGATATACTAATTTCCATGGCAATGTTCATCTAAAGTTTAAGTATAATTTGGGGTTTTCTGTTAGTTTTTAGTTTTTCCTTTTAGAGTCTCTTCTGTCAATTAAAAAAGATATATTACTGGAAAACTATAGATGATGTCTTTCTTAAAACACATTTTATTTACATTACATAATACTCTTTGTAATAGTTGCTATAATTTTATAGAAGGAAACACTGAGAAGTCTTTTGAAATCACTGATAGCAATAGGTACAGACAAAAATAGAATCCACTTAGTTGTTTTCCAATAAATAACTTATACTTCCTTTCCAATAAGAATTTTCAAATCAAGGTATCTGTATACTGTAACTTTTGACTTATGCTTGTTTCTAATTGTAAAACAACATCACTATTTATCAACTATGAATGTCATACAAACACAAAATACGTATTTTTATCAAAGGAGAAAAGAGATGATTGATGGATGGATGGATAGATATATAGGTAGATTGATTGATTGATAGAGAGATCTGGATGATAATCATTAGGGTCAGACCACTGTCTAAGTGCATAACACATAGATAAGTGCCACTTCTGTCCGGATGTATGTTCTCCCTCCTCTGTTGGATTGTGCAGTTTCAACTCTCTGGTTTGGGTCATGAATTAATCAAAATGGGGCAAGGTATTTTGCCTTGGCATTTACTGAAAAATTACCTTACAAACTAGACCATCAGACCATTTTTCCAAGATGAAGAAGTGAATGGATGAATGAGCAACATTTTTATTTTTTTGTCTAAAGCTTCTATTAACATACAGAGAGCTTCACCTCCTACAAGATTTCCTGCTATTCCCTGGAAATGAAATGTCATATTTTCTCTAAGACCACTGCTGAATTAGTATGGTAAAAGTAAAGGGTAAAAGCCATGGCGTAGATTTATATAATACTTAAGAGTCTGGGTGGGGAAATTTTTGAAAAAAGAGTTTTTATTAATGAATATTCTTTTTATCATTTTTGGAAAATGATAATGATAGAGCATTCTATACAAACTACTTTTAAATGAAATTGCAATGCTATTGTCATAAATTAAAGTAAAACTATGAATTCAGCTTCATAGCATAAGATTTGTTACTATGTATTTTATTTATTGACTTAAGATTTATTTATTTAAAGAATGAGAGACAGCAGAACTCTGACGAGCTCTAGCACATGATAGTGTTAAGGATCAAAGTCTGGGAATTCAGGCATGAAGTCCTGTGCTTAATGCTGAGCTATACCCCTGACTCACATTTGTTATTTCAAAAGAGATTTATTAAATTACTTATGGAAATTAGAAAGATGGAAAGACATGTGCTTCCAGGAAACAAAGTAAGTATCTCATGTTTGAGAGTCCATGATGTGTTTCACTGCACCACCTGCTGAGCCAAATAAAGTCGTGCCTTTGGAGTACACTTAAAATAGACTTTTTAGCTCCTTCCAAAATGGAGACCCAAAATCTCACCTGCTCTGTTCTTACCTTTGGGTTCCTGATTATTAAACTATTTGTTTTGCTTTGTATGTTAATGCTTTTCAGCCACCAAGTTGTAGATGCTACCATGACACCAACCTGACTTTCCTAGACAGATAACCTCACCAATGTGTCCTAGAACCCCACCTTCCCAGAGCCCTGCCCCACTAGGGGAAGATAGAAACAGGCTGGGGGTACATTAACCCTCCTTTTTTCCCCTTTGTCTTGCCTTATTTAGCACTACTTTGACCCACAAATTATAGTGTTATTTAACAAGAAGCAGGCTGTTTGATTTGAATATTTAAAAAATGTGAAATTTTCATAGCAGGAGTAAAATGATGACTTTTAAATTTTATGATACCCTCTAGGTTATAGTGATGAAAGAGTATGCATATGTAATATGCTGGACTGACTACAGTAAACTTACCCCAATATGAGCACTGAAGTTATGGGTCATATCTGGACTGTCTAATTTCCTTTTAATATTTGCAATTGGTTTGCACTAAAACGAAAATTAATGACTGCAAAGACAAATGGCTATGAAGAACTGTGATTTATAAAATTCCAAGAATTAAACTTCTAAATCTTGAGGCTATTTCCTTTTGGGACTAACATGCTGTTGTGTAACACTTTGAATGGCATTAATCTAACCTCTGTTGGTCTGATTCAACCGATAACAAAGTATAAGCATAGATCATCAGACCTAGTATTATTACCTAGTTCATATTGTTCATGTAAGCAAAATGCAGTGTTTTATAACTGTGCTTGATATTCACAAAGCTTAATTCACTTTGAATGTGTGTTTCCATATAATAAGATAGAAACATTTTGTTATTTACTAGTAGTAAGTTTTCTTCCTTCCTTCCTTCATTCCTCCCTTCCTTCCTTCCTTCCTTCCTTCTTTCCTTCCTTCTTCCCTTCTTCCCTTCCTTCCTTCCTTCCTTCCTTCCTTCCTTCCTTCCTTCCTTCCTTCCTTCCTTCCTTCCTTCCTTTCTGTCTTTCTTTTCCCCCACCTTAACCAGAGCACTGCTCAGCTTTGGTGTATGGTTGTGAAGGAGATTGAACCTCAGATTTTTGAGCCTCAGGAATGAGAGCCTGTTTGTATAACCATTATACTATCTACCTCTACCTCCACCTCCACCCCTAACAGTATGTTTTCTAAAACCTTTTAGGGGATTGTTTGACTCCCTATCATGTAAACATTATCTATACATAGGCTAATCTAGAGAATTAAAGAGATCATGTGCTTTGTAGCTATAAAATAATCAGGCACTGCACTCAACATTTGCTTAATTATAGAAAAAAAATGTTCTTTAGTGAAGACAAGAATGCAGTGATAAAATTATTCTTGAGGTCGATACCAATATTCTGGTACTATGCAACGTTTCATTTAAATTATTTGAAAATCTACTAAAATGTATATAGAGCAGAAGTAATTGATTTTATAGGGTGACCTGTTAACAGTCAGGCATTATCATTTGTAAACCTCAAGAAACATTTCATATTATCAATACACCATGCCTTTAAGCTAACAACGTTGCCTTTAATGACATATATTAACACAAACAAGGTAGATACAGGCTACTTTTAGTCAGAAAAAGAGACCTTGTGTATGAAACCTTGGTGATTCATTTTAGTAATGTCAATTTTGTTTCTCCAGATTATAAATGCCCTCTCACTTAGGGATTAATTACCTTCTTCTTTGACATTTTCTGTTTGTTTCTATTTTCTTTTGCTCCTACTAAATGCTGATGACTGCCTACTTCGGCTCAATATTCTTGTAAAAATGTGACGGAGAACAGCACAGTACAAAATTAAATGACATATTAGAATCCCGATGAGAATAAACAGTGTATTGACTAAGGACTAAGAAACAAGAAGAATCTTTGTGATATCTGCCATTTAGAATCTTCCAATTATAGTGAAACAGGGACCTCTGGTGTAGGATAAGGATGCAAAACATATAGAAGAAAAAAAAAGATGAGGTTGTCTTAAAGCAATATTTAGCTACACTTAAATTTTGAGCACACCACTATAAATCTAACTCTTCTGAAACATCATACTCCATTTAGTGTACGTTTTCTGAAATTCTGGGCAACAAAGCAGATAAAATACATGAGACATGATAAAAATAAATAGGCACACAGATAGATAAATCTTAAAATAATCATCAAAATTTGGCAGTTGTAGAAAGATGTTTATGGAACATCCACCCAGTGAGTTCTTTATTTCTCTTCTGTATGCTTTGAAGTTTTCATAATGAAATAGTTTGAAGAAAATATAAAAATTATGCTTATATATAAAAATTCAGTGAAGAATACAAGCAATTATTTTAAGTATAACTCAAGTATATGTGATTTTTAAAAAAAGATCATCAACACGTTTAGTTATTTATTTTAATATTAATATAATGTCTTTGCTTTAACTTTGTTACATCTTTTGATGATACTTGCATTCAGCCATAGTATGCTGATAATTAGGATTTTTTTTCTTTTTTATCATTTTATTAGGGAGATAATGACTGATAGGACATTTGTTAACACTCTAGTATAGTTTCTTATCTCCCCATGAAACAACCCATTCCCAACACCAACCCAAGTTATTTTCACCATTGTGTTCTTGATAACTTGACTCACTCTACTCCTTCTAGTCTGGAGTTCTTTGCTTTGCTGTAATACACCTCACTCAGTCCAGACTTCACTCTATGATTCCTTCTCCTTACTTTGCTTCATAAGTATGTGTAGGGGCTGGGAAGTGTGCAGTGGGTTAAGTGCAGGTGTCTGTCTTTTTCTATCTCCCCCCTCCTCCTTTCTGTCTTCCCCTTCTGTCTCAATTTCTCTGTCTTATCCAACAATAACAATAGCAACAAAAACGGAAAAAGATGGCCTCCAGGAGCATTGGATTCATAGTGCAGGCACTAGAGCCCCAGTGATAACCCTGGAGGCAAAAAAAACCCACTACAATATGCAATATTTTCATAATAATGCAGTTTGTAATAGCCCAAATCTATAATCAACAGAGATGCCCAAATGACAAATTAGTGATTGAGAAAGTTGTGATATACATATACATATACATATACATATACATATACATATACATATACATATACATATACATATACATATACATATACATATAGTACAATGGAATACTACTTGACTTTAAAAAATAACAAATTATTCTCCTTTTCCATATCTTGGTACTTTTGCTTTGTTTTAAGTACAAAGAGCAAAAACTTCTTTTGACATATTTATGGTTTACTTGTTCATTATTTATTTAAAAAAAGATAGACAAGAACATTTCAATTTTGGTATATGGTGATATATGGGTTTGAACCTAAAATATCTGGGGCCTTAGGCATACAAGTTCTATGCTTTGAAAACTGTGATTTTTTTTTCTACCCTTACTATCCTATGTGATTGTTATCAGTTTTAAGAGCTAGACAGAGTATAGAAAAATATGGAAGATCAGTTCTTTTTTTAATTTTTTATCTTTATTTATTTATTGGATAGAAATAGCCAGAAATCAGAAGGGAGGGGGAGGTAGAGGGACAGAGATAGTGAGACACCTGCAGCTCTGCTTCACCACTTACAAAGCTTTCCCCCTGCAGGTTGAGACCTGGGGCTGAAACCCAGGTCCTTGCTCACTGCAACATGTGCACTCAACCAGGTGCACCACTACCCAGCCCCTACTTTTTGTCTTTAAGTGATAAGTAAATTTAGATTTAAGAAGCATTTAAGAGTTTTAAATATACAGTAAATTTTGCAAATGACTTAAGTTGTCATATCAATGTAGAGTCCTGGAATTACCAACATTTAGAACTTCGAAGAATGAATTAATAATGATTTTGTGGCAATACGTTAGACCTGACATATCTTTACTTCAAAGTATGTCTATACTGAAAAGAGCTTAATTCTTTATTAAAATTTAATGCAGTATTTAATGCTTTTATATTCTTTCTCAATTTCCATATTTCAGAGTAGAGATGAGCAATTTAGGTTTTAGACAAATTTCTCTCCTTGTTTAAGTTTGTGTTTATGTTCAGCATACTCAGATGACTATCAATTTTATAACTGTAGTGTTTTTACTAATTCAACCAAATATAGGAATTATAACATTAAATTACTACATTATTTTCCCTCTCTCCTACTCCCTTGTAACTGTCTGATCATTGTTGAAGTAAGCATAAAGTCATAAAGGTTTCTAAAAGGAGGTCCTAAAATGGCATTGGTTCAATTAGTTTAAGATCATCTTTTCATGCCAAAGTATAACATAATGGACAGTCTTTGAAACTACCAAATTTTGAATATACTTTTAAAATAGAGTTGTTTATTTAATGACAGCTAAAGTCAAAGAACCAGAGTTCAACTCCAACACACACAGTGCCAAAGAAAGAAGTCAGAACTTGATGCACTTAAGTCACTGCACTTTGTTCAGTCACCTTGCAAGCAACTGAAACTACCACACTTGATCTGGTATTTTTTAAAATATTTTTTTTGGGAGTCGTGTGGTAGCCCCCAGCTCCCCACTTGTAGGGGAGTCACTTCACAGGGGCTGAAAGCAGGTCAGGTCGGCAGGTGTCTATCTTTCTCTCCCCCTCTGTCTTTCCCCTCCTCTCTCCATTCCTCTCTGTCCTATCTAACAACGACAACAACAGTAACAACAACAATAAAAAAGGGCAACAAAAGGGAAAATAAATAAATATTTTTTCTTTTTTTAACTTAATAAAATTAAATATTTTTTTGGATAGTGACAGAGAAAAATCTATATGGGTGAGGAAGATAGAGAAGGAGAGAGAAAAGGAGATACCTGAAGCACGGCTTCTTCACTTTTGAAGCTTTCCCTCTGCAGGTGGGGACTGGGGTTTGAAGGTAGGTCCTTACATAGTGTAACATGGGCACTGAACCAGTTGTGGCTCTGTCCAGCCAACTTTTGACCCCATTTTCAAACAAGGGAATGACTTCATTAATAAAAATAACTATTAGGCTTTGAAACAATATAAAAATTAGTAATGGTTGGAAATACCGCTCACTGTTTAGGTCCTGTGGTTTAATATATGTACAGTGCACAGTAAAATCCAAGTCCTACATAGGAGACTCTATAATATCAGTAGAAGGGGAGTCAGGCAGTAGTGCAGAGGGTTAAGCACACAAGGCCCAACTCAAGGACTGACTGGCGTAAGGATCCCGGTTTGAGCCCCCCACCCCACTCCCCACCCACAGGGTAGTTGCTTCACAGGTGAAGCAGGTCTGCAGGTGTCTTATCTTTCTCTCCCCCTCTCTGTCTTCCTCTTTCCATTTCTCTCTGTCCTATCCAACAATGACAATATCAATAACAACAACAATAATAACTACAACAATAAAAAAGGGCAACAAAAGGGAAGAAGTAAATAAATAAATATTGAAAAAATAGCAGTAGGAGTCATAATAGCTGTATTATGTCTTGCTCTTTCTGTCTTTCTCTTAATTGTCTCTCTGTCTCAATGAAAAAGTGGCCTGAATGAGTGAAATTATAAGGTTCCAGCAGCACAAAAATAATGAAATGCCTGTGCTTTCACTGTCAAAAGTAAGACTACTTACAATAGATATTTATATTTATTAGATATGTAGCTCTTCTGATCTAATAGTTATTTATTCTACAAGAGGTAAACTTACACTATTCTAAGTACTTGCTTCAGAATTTTACATTTTTGTGGTTTTTTAAAAATATTTTATTTATTAATTAGAAAGATAGGAGAGAGAGAGAGAGAGAGAGAAAAAGAACCAGACATCACTCTGGTACATGTGCTGCTGCTGGGGACTGAACTCAGGACCCCATGCTTGAAAGTCTAGTGCCTTAGCCACTGCACCACCTCCCAGATCACTTTATTTTTATTTTGAGTTTTTTGAAAGCTATTAGACTTCCTAAACTCCAAATTCCCCCTTTAGAGTATAAATTCGATCTAAATTGTTATTGCATTAGCTTATCCATGGATAAATAATATGGAAATTATAAAAAGACAATTGCAGAATGTCTGAAAACATGTCTTTCAACCATAATATTACATTTAAATATTAGCTTTGTGGGTTTGGGAAGATAGCATAATGGTTATACAAAAGACTTTCATGTCTCCTGCTCTGAGGTCCTAAGTTCAGTACTGGCACCATAAGCCAAATACAAGGTGCTGGGCTAGCGTGGGGGTGCCTCTTCCTGGGCATGTATTCTCTGGGTTGGAGAGAACATGACTGGAGCCAGCCTGGGCTGCTATTCACTCAGCAATACAAGGGAGATGATTCAGGAACCAAATGCATGGTGGCGAGACAATGCAATATATTTACTGATCAGAGAGTCAAGGCTTTTAAAGGGCAGACTCAGAAGTGGCAAATTGGAAGTGTAAATGGCTAGGAAAGGAGTGGAGAAAGGCAAAAGGGGCTGGAAAGGTAGAAACTTCCTTAGCAACTGTTGTGAGGGTTTTAACTGGTAGGATTAATGATACCCTGCAGGCAGGGAGGGTCTTGAGGGTAGAAAGAAGATAGATCAAAGGAATGGAATGGGTGGGGATCTTTCCGGCAAAAAAAAAAATGATTATGCAGATAGGCCATAGTATCAGCAATGCAGGGTGCTTTCTGAGGCTCCTCACAGTTTCCCGACAACAGTGAGCTTTCTCTGTCTTTACCTTTGTATCTCTCTCTCTCTTTCCCTATCATTAAAATTTGAAAAAAATATTAAAGTAGTAAGAAAATAAAATAAATATTAACTTTACCTTGTTTTTCATTATGTAACCCAGGCAATATACTTATATATACTTTTCCTAATTTTTTATAATGGATATGATACTATCACTTTAGGGAGTTGCTATTATGACTTAGTTAATTAGCACATAGAAAGACCTTAGTGTAGGGGTCAGGCAATGACACACCTGTTACAGTGTGCAAGGATCTAGGTTCAAGTTTCTGGTCTCCTCATGCAGGAAGGTTGCTTCAGAAGTAGGGAAGCAGTGTGCTGCAGGTGTCTCCTGCTTCTTACTTTTAAATTCTCTCTCTATTCAATATGTATGCAAATTAAGTATAATAATATATAATTGTTTTTAAAAAATATCCTTATTAGTATCTGAGAAATGAACACTATGATTTTATTTGTGACTACAAACTCAATAAATTGAAGTATGTAGATTTCTTTAAACTGAGTTATTTCACACATAAAAATCAGTAACTTCGTATATTTTGCATGTTACCTTGCATAAGAACTCAGGTTCAAATCCCCTGTATGTACCCACCTGCAAGGGGGAAATTTCACAATAGATGGAGCAGTGGTGAAGATGTCTCTTTCTCCCCCATCTCTGTCTTTCAATATCTATTAAAAATAAAAATAGCCAGGATGTGGGCGGTAGCGCAGCTGGTTAAACCCAGGTGGTGCAAAGCACAAGGACCAGAGTAAGGATCCCAGTTCAAGCTCCCGGCTCCCCACCTGCAGGCGAGTTGCTTCACAGGCGGTGAAGCAGGGCTGCAGGTGTCTGTCTTTCTCTCCCCCTCTGTCTTCCCCTTCTCTCTCCATTTCTCTCTGTCCTATCTAGCAACGATCATCAACAACAATAACATCTACAACAATAAAACAAGGGCAACGAAAGGGAATAAATAAATATTAAAATAAATAAATAAATAAAAACAGCCCCATAGGACAGTGGCATATTCAACTGAATACACACATTACTACGTTTAAGGACCCGAGCTTAAACACCTGACCCCCATGTGCAGGGGAGAAGCTTCTGGGGTAGTGAAGCAAACCCCAAGGTGTCTTTTTCTCTCTTCCTCTCTGCCTTCCCCTCCCATCATAATTTCTCTCTTCCTTATCAAAATAAAAATAAAATAAATAAAGGAACAAAAAAAGGATTCCTGGGAGTAGGGCAGTAGTAGTGCAACGGGTTAAGTGCACGTGGCGCAAAGCGCAAGAACCAGAGTAAGGATCTGGGTTTGAGGCCCCCACCCCCACCTGCAAGGGAGTTGCCTCACAGGCCGGGGAAGCAGGTCTGCAGGTGTCTTTCTCTCCCCTTCTTTGTCTTCTCTCCTCCTCTCTGTCCTATCCAGCAATAACAACATCAATCCTCTCCATTTCTCTCTGTCCTATCCAGCAACAACAACATCAATAGTAGCTACAACAATAAAAAGGGCAACAAAAGGGAATAAATAAATAAATATTTTTTAAAAGTTAAAAAAAAGGATTCCTAGTGTGATAGATTAGTTGTGTAAGGACCAAGCCCCAGCAATATAGCTGCTGGCATAAACAAACACCCCCCCAAACACACACGCGCACAGTTAATATATACATTTTTAATATTATTATATCTTATATAAAAATCACGCGCATATATACACAACACCAGCATCACTGAGATATAGGAATATATTAATGTCTTGTAATGGAAGTCACTGGAATGTCACATGGGCATGGCCATATAATTCCACAGCACAAAGGAGTAAAGGACTTGGTTCAATATTTCTTTCACTCTAGTCATACTTCACCATCCATTTTAAAATACATTCCATCTTAAAATACAAGAAATCATATATAGCATTTTCTGTCATAACATTATGTCTGTCTTCAACTGATTTCCCTTCAAGTATGTGACAAGGACTTGAAGGACTTGAAGCTGATTCATCTAGGAAGTAATCCAAGAAATCTGGAGAAATTGAGTGGGAAGGACTTGACAGGGGGAAAAAAGAGGGAAGAAAAGTATGTTTTATGGAGCTGGTACCATCTGTAAATTATTTCTACTGGTGCTTTACCAAGGAAATTGTCCTTTAGCATTTCCATATGAAGATGGAACTCGGGTCAGGGTCACTTAGTTCTTTACTTGTTGAAGATGATTCCACAATTCCTGACTGAGCAAGCTTTTTCTTCTTCCTGTGAAATAAAAAAGGAGAAAGAGAGAGAGAGAGAGAGAGAGAGACCCCTCTTGAATTATAACATAAAAAAGTATCCTGAATTTTAAATGCAGCTTATTAAAATGGCATACTTTAAATAAAATCTAACATCCCTGGTGCATGATTTTATTAAAGGAACTGAGTTAGGGGTGAGAGTGTTATGAAGACAAGTACCACAAGAGGAGAAATTGTATCCATGTGTCAACAACTATATTGTGATCCATTAACTCCTCAATAGAGTGATCTGGAATTAAATCCAAACTCTTCTAAATGATTTAAAGACATCTCCAGGAAGTTCTCTGGTTCTTCAGTAAATATTATGTTTTCTTTGCTTTTCATAGACCCAGAAACATAGAAATAACCAAGATAACAAATTTATCAGAAGCTTTATAGTCAGTATGTTTGCTACTATGAAAACCTTATAAGAACTTTTCATTTCTAAAATATCTAATTCTATTATGTAGAAATTTTATCTCTGACAGATAATTGCATAGTATTACATACATAATGAACAACTTTTATAATACACTGATACTACTTTTCAACAAGAGTAGTAACAGAGAGAAAATCATCGCCCTCACAAATGTCATACAACATTACACACAAATTCATATAAAGTATTCTGTACTATAGTATGTCTTAGTGAATATACAATCTCAAATATATTTCAACCTCTGTGAGTCCATTTTTTTTTTTCAATTCCACATTTTCAATTATATTGTGAAAAGCAAGGTAAGGTCAAAGGGAGAGAAATTTAACAGGTGAAATGTCTGAAAAGTTGAAGGAAGAACAGATAAATATGTTAGTAATTCAGGCTATAGTGGAAAAATCAAGATGATTTAATAGCTGCCATAGGACTCAGGGAAGCTGTATTTCAGAGCTCACCAATTTTGTTCCCTTCCATTAAAACTATAATGAGTGTTTATTTTTTAGAGAATCTTTGAAGAGAAACTCTAATATCTATTTGATACCAGACACTGAATATAAACAATTGTTTTTATAAAGCCAGATCATAGTAATTTCTCATGTACAGAATTTCTTCTTAATGACATCATCTAAGGCCAGCAAAACAGTTCTCTTGGATAGTTCACTGTTTTGCCAGCACATAATTCAGGCTCAAACCTATCACATTCAAGGAAGTTTTAGAACTGTGTTCTGTCTCCGTCTCTCTTTCTCTTGGCCTGTCTGCATATTCTGTCTTTATATATAAAAAAATTAAACAAACAAGAAAACAATGAATTGTATAATCCAAAATGAGATGCATCTATAAGATACATACAGAGGGCCTCGGTCTTGCCTGGGCCACCGGGTTCCAGATGCTACCATGCTACAACTGAACTTCCTGGACAGATGACCCCACCAATGTGTCCTAGAGCTCATTTTCCTCAGAGCTCTGCCCCACTAGGGAAAGAGAGACGCAGGCTGGGAGTATGGATCAACCTGCCAATGCCCATGTTCAGCCGGGAAGCAATTAGAGAAACCAGACCTTCCACCTTCTGCATCCCACAATGACCCTGGGTCCATGCTCCCAGAGGGATAAAGAATAGGAAAGCTATCAGGAGAGGTGGTGAGATATGGAGCTCTGGTGGTGGGAATTGTACCCCTCTTATCCTATGGTCTTGTCGGTATTTCCATTTTATAAATAAATTAATTAAAAAAGCACTAAACAATAAAAAATAAGATACATACAGAATATAACATATTAAGTATTGCTTGACTAGGTTGCAGCTTCTAATCTTTTAAGAACACTGAGACTATGACTGTAAAATCTTGGAATACAAATTGAGCTTTGTGTTAGCTACTTAGTAATTATAAAGCGTTTACCTGACCTCTTTAGTTGATTGATAATCTGAGGATGAACTCCTGATTTCTTCCTGTGATTTAAATGTTAAGGGGTACTGCTACGAAGAGTTCAGTGTGACATTTCAGGGGTACTAGCTGAGTTACTTTGACTCCTGAAATTCTCTTATCTCCACTTCACTGGTTCTGTTCAATTTTCTTTGTAATCTCCATGTTCTTTGCCAGGCAATGCACATGGCTCTTGCCTGTATCTTCATTTTATATGCCAATTTAATTCACCTTGTGCAGTCTTCAGGAAAACTTTGCTCAAGTTGTAGATTTGAAGAAAAGAAATCAAACATGTCTATTTAATGTAATTCTGAAAATAAATCCTATGATTTCTCTGGGGGGTTTTCAGTTGCAGCCTTCTACTCAGCAATTAAACGTGCAAGCAAGTTTTATTGCTTACAAAAGCTGTATCTAATTTATACAGCCATATTTGGTTTCAGAATTAATCATATGGATGGCATTCAGTTGTAAACCCCTTACATTTCTATATGTAAATCACAACTCTAAGCCTTATTTGGACATCTTTTTATTTTTAACCACTTCATCATATATGAACTAGAATCTGAAATACTTTCAATACTTTTGCTTAGCATGTCAGTGTCAACGGAGTTATTTTTGGCAGCTCTATTTTCCTTTCAACATAACTACTATCAATCTTTTCCTTGGTGAGACTTTTTTTTTTATTGTGCCTGACTTGAATTAGCAGGATTTCTTCTTATATAGTTTTTTTTTTTTTTTTATGATGACAGTTTTTGTTGTTGCTGCTGCTGCTGTAAGTTATGGAGGAGAATGTATTAGTGCATTTCAGACTTCTGCTTTTTACTGGTTTTGACTAGAGGTCAGCGTGTTTGTTTGCTACAGGAGCTTTCTTCACGAGTGACACTGTAGGTAGCTGTTTCCTATCAGAGTGAGCAAGTAAGAGAATAGGAAAACTGATCAAAAAGAAAGGTCAAACTTTTTTTATGAGATAATTTTGTGAGTGTACTCTTTCTCTTTGTGTGCACACACGCCCTCAAGTCTGTGTGTCTGTGTATTATTAATTAGAAATAAGTCACTAGGTTAATTTATTTACATTGATTATAAAGTAACTAGCAGCATTTAATACCATATTAGAATGGAATCAAGATATTTGAAAACTGAGAACTGTTATGCATGTACAAACGATTATATTTACTGTCGAATGTAAAACATTAATCCCCCAATAAAGGGAAAAAAAAAATATATATATACAGTTCACGGGGGCTGGACAGTAGCGCAGCAGGTTAAGCGCACATGGTGTGGAAAAAAATAAATAAAGGATATTTGAAATTTTTGTTTTAGTGCGAAAGATAAATCCAGGGCCCGGGTGGTGGCACACCTGGTTGAGTGCACATATTCTAATGCACAAGGACCCAGGTTCCACCCCCTGGTCCCCACCTGCAGGGTGAAAGCTTCAAGAGTGGTGAAGCAGGGCTGCAGGTGTCTCTCTGTCTCTCTCCTTCTCTATCTCCCCCTTCCTCTCAATTTATGGCTGTCACTATCCAATAAATTAATAATGATAATTTTTACACATTTAGAAAAAATAAATCAAACAAAAATATGTGTGCGTCTAGCAGATATATGCTGATATGTGGTGCAATGATAAGGCTTCAGATTTCTCCAAATGGATTTTTATTCTGTTGTAATACTTCATATTAAATTCAATATACTATTATTACCTTCAATATGTTTTAAAAGTTCTGCTACGATGAAAACTTTTTTTTAAATTTTATTTGATAGAACAGAGAGAAATTGAGATGGAAAAAGAGGTGGAAAAGGAGAGAATAAAACAGACAAGTGAAGTACTATTTTGCCTCTTATTGAGCTTTCTCCTGCAGATGAACACTGGGTACTTGAACTCAGATCCTTGCTGATAGTAATGTGTGAGCTCAACCAAGTGCACAGCCCCTCTCCTCCCTTAAATCTATTTTGATTGACTGTGACATCAAATCTTTAGGTCTACAATTGTGTTATTTATTTTGAGACTTATCAAAGCCTATTGAAAATTA
The DNA here is from genome assembly GCF_950295315.1 of Erinaceus europaeus. NCBI lineage: Eukaryota > Metazoa > Chordata > Mammalia > Eulipotyphla > Erinaceidae > Erinaceus > Erinaceus europaeus. The sequence continues at coordinate 91,263,403 of NC_080175.1, forward strand.
CATTTTGAAATTAAGTAGACTGATAAAGAGGTTTCTTAACAAGATAATTCACTGAATATAAGATACAAAGAATTTAGATGATCATATTTCAGTACGCATATAAAGTGTACATATGGAAATATGATTTTCTGAGGCAAAAATTAACTCATATAGTGTAATGCTTTGTCTCAAGAAATCAGATTATAGTCGACTTTGTACTGGACAGTCCGGCACATGTGCTTGACCAGTGTGTATATACAATTCTCAGAAAAATACTTTTTTTAGCTTTGCTCTTTAGTTATTTTCTTGTATTTACTGTGTAATTTTCTTCCCACTGAAATTGCAGTAAATTTTAACTAAACTTAGTACATTCCCAGGAATAAAAAAAGACAAAGAGTCTAAATTTAAAAATCAATAGCCATAGTGCTTCCAAGTTATAACCATGCAGAACTTGTTCTGTTTGACAAGTGTTTGAATTTCAAACTCATGAATTGGGTTGCAAGAACATGAGCTCATAAAAATCATCTTTTTTCTGCTCCCATCTTGCACTACCATATAATCAACATTTCATCTTCCTCTTCTTGCTCTGTCATTTCAGTACTTTTGAGAAAAAAAACAAGCATATTTGTGTTATTTTTTTTTTCCATTGTTCCAGTAGAGCATCTCAGGACATGACTCAGAGCCATTAATTTCAAAGGAGAGAGAGAGAGAGAGAGGCTGAAACAAATATAAATAACATTTGGATTTTTAAGAAATACAATTAGTAACAAAAAGAACATTTCAGGACACAATTATTTTCCCAGTGTTGTTGGTTGTTGTCTCTCTACTGTTATTTTCTTATACGAAAGTGTTTCCCAGAAATACTGTATCTAAATTCTGTATAGATTTTCTCTTCTATACACACTGTGCTCTCATTATTACCAATATTTCTGTTATTCCAACATTGATTAATTTTTTTCCATGCTTCTAAAAGTATAGAGTTTGTGTATACTCTTTAGTAGTTCATATATATATATATGTACATACATATATATATATGTACATACATACATATATATATTTAAACCATCCCCCTCTTGGTAACTAGGGGCTGTCTGACCCACTTTTGCATTAGAATAGACAGGAAGTTGGGGAAAAACGGTCTAAAAACTTGGAAACTAGAGGTGGCTTGTGGCGCATCTGGTAGAGTGAACTTTTTTTTTTTGGGGGGGGCTTCCAAGGTTATTGCTGGAGCTTGGTGCCTGCACTACAAATCCACTGCTCCTGGAGGCCATTTTTTCCCATTTTGTTGCCCTTGTTGTTACCCTTGTTGTTGCTATCATTGCTGTTGCCATTGATGCTGTTGTTGGATAAGACAGAGAGAAATGGAGAGAAAAGGGGAAGACAGAGAGGTGGAGAGAAAGACAGACACCTGCAGACCTATTACAGCGTACAAGGACCCAGGTTCAAGCCCTTGGTCACCATTTGCAAGAGGAAAGCTTCACGAGTGGTGAAGCCGACTGCTGGTGTCTCTGGCTCTCTCACTCTCTTTCCCCCTTCCCTCTCCATTTCTGACTGTCTCTATCCAATAGATAAAGAAAGAATAAAAAAATGTAAACTAAACATACTAATTGAATTTATGTTAAGTATGCTATAATGTAATGTTTACGAGTTTGTTTTATTTGTGAGCAAGTGGTAAATTAACTGGCTCTCCAGTTGGTTTATTGAGAGACATGACCACAAGACACCTTCACACACAATAATCATTAGTGTTCTTTGAAATATTGTATGAGATATGGGGGTAGTTATGGGGTGGGGGTGGGCACTGAACCTTTGTGGAGAGTATAGTCACTTAAACTGACCTTGGTAGTTGTGAAATGACACCCCCCAAAATATTGCAATTTTGTAAGACTCTATTAAATCACTAATAAAAATGGAAAAGTATTTAAAAGGAAACACAATATCTTTATTTTGGCTAGGAAATAAAATTATCATAAAGAGTGCAACATAAGTAGGTGAAAATGTGTCTATCTGGACATTATTTTTTTAAATTTTATTTATAAAATGCTATTGACAAGTCTATCAGATAAAGGGGTACATTTCCACACAATGGCCACCCCCAGAGCTCCATATCCAATCCCCTCTCTTGATAGCTTCCCTATTCTTTATCCCTCTGGGAGTATGGACCCAGGGTCACTGTGGGGTGCAGAAGGTGGAAGTCTGGCTTCTGTAATTACTTCTCTGCTGAATATGAGAATTGGCAGGTTGATCCGTACTCCCACTAAGCCAGCACATATTATCTTCAACTTCAGAAAATGAGTAGAAAACTTAAAATTGATAAAGTGAGTTGATCTTTCTTTCGTAGAGGAAGTATTGTTCATTTTTTAAAAAATATAAACTCTTTGTATTTATAAGAATAACAGCTATTATTATTATTATTATTGTTATCTGTCTTTGCCAGGGATTTTACATATTTAATAATATTTACATTATTACATAGATGATTTTTTTGCAGACAGAAAGAGAGGGAGAATGAGGAAAAGAGCACAACACCCAGGCAATCACCAGTACCCTGTGCAGCAGGATTCTGCTGGAACCCACATCAGATGAAGAACTTCATATAAGCAACTGGATTATCCAGGTGAGCTATTTCCTGGCCCAGAACTCTCCACATTTTTTTCTAAATTTTTTAAAAATTTATTTATTCCCTTTTGTTGCCCTTATTGTTTATCGTTGTAGTTGTTATTAATGTCATCGTTGTTGGATAGGACAGAGAGAAATGGAGAGAGGAGGGGAAGACAGAGAGGGGGGAGACAAAGACAGACACCTGCAGGCCTACTTCACCACCTGTGAAGTGACTCCCCTGCAGGTTGGGAGCTGGAACTTGAACCAGGATCCTTATTCCTGTCCTTGCGCTTTGCGCCAAGTGCGCGTAACCTGCTGCGCTACAGCCTGATTCCTAACTCTTCATATTTAAATGCCTTTCTAACTAGTTTTTTTAGTTGTTTTTACACGAGGTCATTGGAACAAATGGCCTCATCTTATTATTTTTATGTTATTATTAATCTTTTAGATCAGCTTAACTCATCTGACATCCTTCTCCATTCCATCTTTCAAATACAGGTTAACCTGAAGTTGCCTTCTAAGTGCTGCTGAGTTCTTCCTCTGATACTTTACTTTCTTTTATACATTTTACAGCTTTCTATTTTATGCATAAAGCTTTGAAGGATAAGGGAATGACATCAACTAGAAGCAGAGAAATGCTTCTCTAATAAGTCTCCTAAAAGTAATAAGACATATATTTGTATAGTAAGATGCTCCATTGGGTGATTTTTAGAATCACAAGCAAAATGTACACCAAGTCAGCCCACATTTTGACATGTTCCAATGACAGAGCCTTCTTCCTATAGTAGTGACACTGCATTATAAGAACATTTAAATTTTCTGTGTGCACCATGGAAACTCACTATGCACATATACTACATCAATTTTACCATTAAGGGACTAATAGGATAGGTAGAATTTCACCATATGATAGGTTCCTTTGTCCACATTTACCCATAGTCCCCTTCTTCTCCTAAAGGGGCACCTGCAATTTTTTCCCCGTCTTTTCCTGTCAACAATGAAGTTTCAGCTCTCACACTAATGTGAAGTGAAAAAGAGGCAACTCGTTTTCCATAGTGATAGACGGTCTTCCTTGAAGTGTTTAGAATCTACTTAATGTGAAAAGATGGCAGCTTTCAAACTGATATGATTACTTTCTCAATTCCCTTTTAGAGTCTAACACTCACAATATCACTTAACTTTCCCTTCTCTACTACAAATCTTATTATACTTGTACCTTAGCTTTGGGCCTTATCTCTTTGTCAGTATAGACCTTCTCTTCTCTTTGCTACATTGTTAACTTCTTGTTTTCATAGCTGTTTTTCCCTGAAACTGATCAATATTATGTTAGGCTGCACACTCTAGCAAGTTATCTTCTTTTAGAACTTGCCACTAAAAGAGTATATGAAGTTGAGATAGTGACCAAATAACATCTTTCTTCTCTTTCTCCACACAATCAAAAATTATTCCAGTGCTTTCTTCTGTACAGTGGAAGGCCAGTCCCAGGGACAGAGACCTAGTGTTTATATTTACACAAATCACTTATTTCTATTGATGGAACTCAGATAATTTCAGAGTTTGAAAGAAATCAAGGGAGTCAAAACTTTTCTCTAGATTTGGACATGAAAAATTAGTCTATTTATTGTACTCCATGAACATAAAGAGTCATTACTACCATATATTTCAGTAAGCTAAAGCTAATAAGAAGATTCTGGAGGGCTCTGAGTCCCAATTCCATAGGACCCTGAAACATTTGTCAAGAGGCATCTTTGTTTTTATAACATCACTGAAAGGGAGGCAACTCTGGAAAGCATCAGAGAAAGTCAGATACTTGTTTCACTTGCATCAGAAAGAAGAGGGGAAAAAAGGATACTTGGAAGTCATAATAAGTATAGGTGTGATTTAGGGAGTGAAGGCAGGATTATGGGGGAGGGATATATATATATATATTCAATTCATATCTGTGACCTTGGGAGGACTGTTTTAGTTTCTGTTGGAGAGGGATGAAGACACAGAACTCTAGTGGAGGGAAAAGTGTGGAAGTACATCTCTATTGTCTTATAATTTTGTGAATTACTATTAAGTCACCAATGTAAAAAAAAAAGAGGAAAGCTTCTGTTTCACAGACAAAAATAGTGACTCCAGTTAAATCTAGTCAACAAAAGTTACTATTAGTTTTATGGTTTGAAGGAAAGAAGCTATTTTAGTGGTGATTGTGAATGTGTAATGATAAATTTATTTTCATGGAGAGTGGATAACACCGTGATTAGGCAAAATGACACAGGATTGAAGCTATGAAGTCACAGACTCAATCCCCTGCACCAAGCTAGTAGAGACTGGAAGAGAGAAAAAGACACAAGAGCCCTGAAGTATCCTCGAACATGGTGTGGGCCTGGTTCAAGCCTGAGTCACAGGCATGACAAAGCAGGCACCTACCCAGTGAACTGCCATGCTGGTTCCACCTTTCCCATTTTTCTCCTGAACATATGGGCCTTTGTGAAAAATACAAAATTATGACACTGACATCAATAACTATATATTTTGTTTTTCAAGTAAGCAAATTCTTCATCAAGAAAGAAAAGCACTGCTAATTTGTAGACTTGCATAACTTATGATCTATTGTTCCCTAAGTCAAACATTTCTAAATTCATGCACACCTGACAAACTTTCATGCTGTCACTATACTACAAAATAGCTGATACCATTTTTTGGATGGAAATCATTGCCAATGAGACAAAGGTGATTCAAATGTGAAATTCACCTCTGCTGTTCCTCAAATTTAGTCTTTCTTCATCGAAGACAAACAATAGATCTATAGAAGTATGAAAATTGTATCATAAAAGTAAATCTGGAATTGCTTTGCCAGATTCCACTTTCATCTCTTGTTCTAATTTCAAAAGGAGATTTTATCTTCAGTTTTTCTTTTTTCTTAAACTTTTTAAATGATCTTTGTTTATTAGAGACAGTCAGAAATCGAGAGGGTAGGGGGAGATAGGGAGAGAGAGAGACACCTGCATCCCTGCTTCACCACTTGCAAAGGTTTCCTCCTGCAGGTGGGGACCAGGGGCTTGAACCTGGGTCCTTGCACACTGTAACACATGTGCTCAACCAGGTGTGCCACCACCTGGTCCTCTTCAGGTTTTCCTTAACTTTACTTATTCATAAGTCATCTTCTAGTTATACCTATGCTCCATATTCCCATACCATGCTCCACTTACAGTATTAGTATATTTGGCACATTTCAGAATAACATGGGAACCACTTCTCTGTATTACCTCCTCATTTGCACACGTCTCTTATTCCTGTGTGTTTCTCTTTATTGTTTTTCACATAGTGTGCTTCATAAAAAATAAGAACAAAGATAATCCCTCTGTGTTCTTACAATGTTTGCTTCTGTCTGAAACCTCAGCCTGTCACTTGATTGAGTATAAAATTTGGAAAATGCACATTATTCCCCTTTATTATTTTGGAGTGAATTGATATTATATTCAGAATAAGAATAAAAAATTAAATAAAAGTCTTCATTTTCTTCTTCTATCATTTTCCCTTGCAGTAGAGGCCTCTGTGTTTCACAAAGACAATAGTCTCTTCCCATTGAGTGGTTCAGTGATTCTTCAAATACTGAAGACTTCACTGAGCCCTCTGCATACATTTGATACTAGTAAGAGTATTTCGAGGACCTGAAATAGATGCTATGGTTTCAGAAATGATAAGAGACATAGGGGAAGAAATCATTCTAATTAAAAAATAAAAACCTGTCTGCATTATGCTAAGGAATTAGAGCTTTTCTTGAGGTAAAGAGCTTTTAAACAGTGTTAACATTTTTTAAAAATATTTAGGTTGGCATGATTAATGGTTTACAGTAGATGCAGTTGTTGATACATGTGTAAAATGTCTCATTTTTTTGCAAAATACTCTCATTTCCAAGCTGGGTCTTCCTTTACCAACATGCACCAGGACCTCAAAGGCCCCCACTCCCCCATAGAGTCCATTACTTTGGCCTCAATCTCCCCCCTCCCCCAATAAGCAAATCTTGTATTAAAACGCTTGATTTCAAGTGAAAATTTTCAACAGTCGGTAGAAAACTACTTTGGAGGGGTGGCAAAATAATTCACTCAGATAATTTTCTTGCTTTGTCATGAGTGTGACCTGGTTTGAGCCTGGTTTCCACTGTGTTGTGTCAAATCTCCCTCTCTCCCTCTGTCTCTGTTTTTCTTTCTGAAAATGTCAGCCTAGAATAGTGACTTCCTAGAGGCCAGATGGTGATGCATCTGGGAGAGCGTACACATTGCAATGCTCTTCAAAAAAGGATAACTTTAATAGTAAATGCTAAGAAAAATACAGCAGAGAATTTCTCAAAGAAAAAAATTTATATTTATACATCTAGGACTATAGCTGATTATATGTTGTGATATTGAAAAATAGCACTTTTAGGAGTTATTCAGCCCATGAAAGCCTTAAATTCTCAGGTCATAAAAACCTTTGAGTTATAACGATTATACTTGTAAACATTGTACACATACTATGTATACAATTATCACATTTTTAATGTAGTGTTTTATTTATTTATTTTTCCTTCAAATCACTTTGTTGGGCAATTCCCATGACAGTTGTCACATACGTAAATTTTTATATTTCTCCTCGACAGGTCTCTTTGCACCACACTCACCATGAATGGAAGTTTTCCTCCACCATCTGGTACTGGGGACAATTCACTCTCTCATCCACACACTTCCCCTTTCTCTCCTGCACTCAACTCCCTCACCAGAAATTTTCTTGCCTTTTGAGTCCCCGGCTCTGTTGCAATAAACACAACTAATTTAAACTTCACATCGTGCTTCCTTTTGTTTTTGTTTTTTTTTAAGCCCCACTTATGAGAGAATTAAAGTCCCATCCAGAATTTATCAAAATAAATTTCATCATTTCTTGCCACTATTTTTATTTCATTGTGTATGTAAGCACACTTTCTTACCTACTCATCTCTTATTTGACAAATGGGTTTTGTTTCCAACTGGGGGACTTTACAAATATTGATACAAAGAAGATAATCTGCACAGATCTATTCAGAGATGTATTATTATTATTATTATTATCATTATTAAACCCAGGAGAAGAATTTCTAGATTGTATTGCCGGTCATGTTTTTCTTCTTTTAATTTTTTATTTGTGATAAATAGTAGGTTAGAAGATTGTAAGATTATAATGTCTGGTTCCACACCACAACTAGCCAAGTTCTTTATTCTCACCCTCCCAAGTATCTCAAAAATAAACAACATAGTTCTCATATGTCTTAGAACACTTTGCTGGCTTCCTTCTCCTCCTTCTTTTCCTCCTTCTCCTCCTCCTCCTCCTCCTCTTTCTTCTTCCTCTTCCTCTTCTCCTTCTCCTAGTTCTCTTCCTCTTCCTCCTCCACCTTCTTTTTATAAGTTCACATGTATCAGATCTCTAGCTCCCATATATGAGTCAAACCATCTGGTAGCCGTCTTCCACTTTTTATTTTGCTAAGCAAAATCACTTGCAGGTCCATCCATTGCGTCCCAAGGAACACAATATTATACTTTTGATTGCAGAGTAGTATTCCATGGAATATATATCCCATACCTTCTTTAGTTAGTCATCTGGGTTTTTTTTTTTAATGTTTTCAAGAATCTCTAGATTGTTTTCTGTAAGTACTGAGCAAATATCCATTCCCATAAATTGTGTAGAAGAGTTTCCTTTTTCTCCTTACCAACACTTATTTATTTCTATCCTTTTTAATGTACGACATTCTCATAGATGTGAAGTGATAACTCACTGTTATCTTGATTTAATTTCCCTGATAATCAGTGGATGAGTGTTGCTCCATATAACTATTGACCATATGAAGATTTTCTTCGGTGAAGATTCGGGACATGTCTTCTATCCATTTTTTAAATGTAGTTGTTTACTTTTTTCCTGAGATTTTTTTTAGTTAATTATATATTTTGGTTACAATTCATTTATTTAAGATAAAATATGAAAAAAAATCTCTTAATTTGAAGAGTGATTTTTCCCGTTTTTGAGATGTTTCCTTTTGTTATGCAAAAACTTTTCCATTTGATGTAGTCTTATTGGTTTACTTTCACACTTTTTGCTCTACTGTTAAATGGGATTCTCTGAAATTGTTTCTAAAGCAAACATGAAGTATTAAGCAAATATTTTCTTCTATGTATTTGATGGTTTCTTCTCTGCAGTATACACTTTTATTCCCTTTGAAATTTATTTTTGTGCATGGTAACATATGGTGGTTCTGCTTCACTCGTTTTCATATTACCACCGTTTTAACAATGAGAGGCAATACATTAAGGAGCAAAAACCAAGGAATAAAGGAATAGGAACTAGACCAAATACCTCTAGCAATATGGAAAGTTTCCTTGGTGGACTTATTGGATATTATTAAAAATGTGTCCTATATTCAGCACAGGAGCCTGTGTAACCTCTGCATCCCTGTAGGTCTGAGCCCACATTCCATGGTCATAGTAAGGAACATTCTAGGCTGCACACATTTCGGGACCCATCATCCTTGAGTGGCAGAGTATACTGACATAGCCTCCCTTTGTAGAGTGGGATAATTTCTACCACTGTTGTTCCACGTTGAGGGCAACGTCCTGTAGAGGCCCACAAGCAGGTCCATGATGGAGATGGCCAGTGATGGTAGAGAGAGGGACCTGAAAGAAGTTTAGGCCCATCATATCTATGTGGAAATTCCAGGACTCCCTAACTAAGGCATGCGGGAGTGGGGGGGGGGGAGCTGGTAGTGACCAAAAGAGCCATCATTAATGAGTACTGGTCTCTTGTTCTTATCCGGCTTTTGTAATCTCTACTTTATCTGACAAGGTTATCCTTAGAGTGATTGAGGGAAATGAGATAGGAAGTAGGTGATGAGGGTATCTAGGTCTAAGTAGAAACTATTTTATTAAGTGCCTTATGGTGTCTTTTTTTATGTCCTTCTACTTGCTTGTTGCATTTATTGAATCACTGCAAACTATTGTACACTTGTACTTTTTTTTTAGATTTTATTTATTTATGAGATAGATAGGAGGGGAGAGAAAGAACCAGACATCACTCTGGCACATGTGCTGCCAGGGATCAAACTCGGGACCTCATGCTTGAGAGCCCAAGGTTTTATCACTGCACCACCTCCCGGATCTCGTGCACTTTTAGTTTAAGGTATATATTTTCCCCTAATTTATGAATACTTGAGCACATGTGCTGTATCCCAGAGGCCCTGGTCTATATCCAGGTTCTGTGGCTTTGTTAGAAGTGCACCACCTGAAATGGAATAAAAGATCCTATGAGGTAGGACAGTTCTCACAAGAGTAATGGAGCTGATGGGTTAACATTCCATGCCTGCTGTCTCTGGACACAATCCTAAGAGAAAAATGTCAAAGTGGCCTGGTTGTGCCAGGCTAGTTTTGCCAGAGAGAGAGACCAGGAACTCGTAGAGGGATTTGAGAATCCCATTGTTAGAATTTTCTCTATCATACAAGACCTTACCATGGTTTATGTTATGTAATCCTATTTCTTTTAATTAATTAATTAGTTAATTTTTTATAAAATAGAAAATGTCAACAAAACCATAGGATAAGAGGGATAAATTACACACATCTCCCACCACCAGAGCTCCATATCCCATCTCCTCCACTGGAAGCGTTCCTATCCTTTAATAATCCTATTTCTAAATAGCTGTAGCTTATATATTGATAAGACCTGTTGTTTCTGTTCTCCCTGGTCTAAGATGATATGATATTTAATATTTCAGAGAAAAGTCATTATTACAAATGTATTTAAAAGTTTAGCCCACTGTTAAAATTCAATCAGATTACCAATCTTATGCTTAGAAACTAAAGGAATATATACTCAGAACTGGGGTCATTGTAGATCTTCAATCTATTTTTGCCCTTCTCATATTGATTAAATGGTAATTCATAAGACTGTAAGTTAATAGGAATGTATATTAACACCATTCCCACCACCAAAGGTCTGTGTCGCTCCACCCACCTCTATATAGTGAAGCTGGAAGTCTATCCTCAACCTCCCTCCCCACTGAAGTTTTTTTTTTTTTACTTTGTTTAATACTCTAAACAGTCAATTTCTGGTTTATTTCCCTTTTTGTTCTTCTTTCTCAACTTATTTGTGAGTGAGATGATCCCATACTAGTCTTTCTCTGTCTGGTTTATCTCACATAACATAATTCCTCCTAGGTCCATCCAAGGTGGGTTGGAGAAGGTAAATTCATTATTCTTAATAGCTTAAGATCCTTAGGAGAGGAATTATCCAGATCAGATCAATGTAGTTTACAGCTAAAGGTATTTATCTACTCTTCCCATATTTGGGAGCTACTCTTTTCCCAGATCCAGCTTTCTAGTCCTATTTCCAACTCTGACATCATCTCCCCAGGCACCCACATGTTAGCTGTTGAGCTCACAATAAAATTAGTAAAATTTATGGTCCCCTTGGAATATACCTAAAACAGACTTCCTAGCTTTTTTCAAAATGGAGACTCAAAAATCTCATCTGATATATTCGTACCTTTAAGTTTATAATTGTTAAACAATTTATTCTGCTTTTTAGCCACCAAATTGCAGATTTGATGCAATTTGATGCATCAATTTGATGCAGCCTGACTTCCCTGGACAAATGACCTCACCAATGTGTCCTGGAACCCCACCTCTCCAGAGTCCTGCACCAGTAGGAAAAGATAGAAACAGACTGGGAGTGTGGACCAACCACTGCCCATGTCCAGAGGAGAAGCAATTTCAGAAGCCAGACTTTCCACCTTCTGCACCCAATAATGATTCTGGGTCCATCCTCCCAGAGGGATGGAGAATAGGAAAGCTTCCAATGGAAGGTGTGTGATATAGAACTCTGGTGGTGGGAATTATGTGAATTGTATTCCTCTCATCCTGTGGCCTTGTTATTAAATCAATAAAAAAGTGTCCTGAATTTATAATTATACATCATAATAATTTTAGACAAATCTTATGACTTGTGATGAAAATCTGTGATTATTGTGTGTAAGATACTGAATTCATAAATACTAGAAATGTTGTTTTTATGCAGATAGACCAAGCAATGAAGATAAAAGAGAAAACTGAAAACTTGAGCAATATTAATTTGTTGTCTATATAACACCTGATGTTCATTCTTGAGTCTTTCTCTAGATATGAAATCAGGACATGAAGGAAAGGCAGACCAACCAATCATCATAATATCTGTCCATGTTAATAATAATTTTCACCTTACATCAGTTATTCAAATATTAATGCCAAACTAATTAACAAGCAATTTTCCTCTTAAATTCATATTGATTATTTGATGTTACACATATTTTGGTTTTGAATTACTATGAAAAGTTTACTTGAGTGACTTGGTGGTGGACCTGGTTGAATGCATGCACATTTGACTGTGAGCAGGGAACAGGTTCAAGTCACTGGTCCCTTTCTGTAGGAAGGAAACTTCCTGAGTGGTGAAGCAGTGCTGCAGGTGTTTCTCTGTCTCTCCTTTTCTCTGTCTCCTCTTTCATTTCTGTTGCTATCAAACCGATAAGTGAATATTAAAAAAATAGTTTAATTGAGATTAAAAAAAAAAAAACTGGCTTGAGGCCCTGAAGGTAGTTCCTGCACTATGGGTTCTCTCTTTTTCTCTGTATTTATCTACTTGAAGTAAAGCAAATGAATAAATAGGCCCAGAAACGGTGAAACCAGGCATATATGAGAGCTGATAAAACTCTGCTTTGTTGTTTCATAATTTTTCAGAATGGTATGAGAATATAATTATTCTAGTTCTTCCATTTTCATTACTTATTTTATTTTATTAGTTTACTTAGAGGTGTTGTCACAGTGAAGTACAAATCAAATGAACCAATTTCATAGAAGACTGATTAATGAAGCACATTGCTTGTTTATTAATGTGCAATGAGCAATATTGTCTTAATAACTGAAGTGAATCATAAAACCTCTGTCCTCAAGAGAATATATCAACTCAGGAAAACAAATTATGGAGCAGATTGTAACTTAAGGAGCACTGAATTGGAACAAAGGGAATTTGATGTTCTTTAAGAAGTATTTCTATTATGCTTCAGTAATAAGATAAAGTTCCCCTGTGCACTCTTGAGAATTCCCTTTATAAGTACTAGATACATATCATAAAAAATAAGATTATTTTCTCTTCTGAATAATGCTAGGAAAACCCACATAACTCTCATCAGATATTTTCATTCACAATAAATTATTAATGTCATAAAGGTTTCTGCCATTAATGAAAATATCTCCTATCACAAGTTATAGTGTTTGACATTGTTCTGGATTATCTTTAAACTTGGAATGATTTCCCTAAAATAATTTTGGGATAGAACATAGGCCACTGATGACTTGGAGAAATTATTTCATAAGTTTTATTAAATAATTGATTATACTTTGTTCTAATGGAAATGTTCTCATACATTTTCTACACATAGCTGTCTTTCCTTCCTTCCTTCTTTCCTTCCTTCCTGCTTTCCTTCCTTCCTTCCTTCTTCTCTTCCTTCCTTTCTCCCTTCCTTCCAACCATCCTTCCTTCCTTCCTTCCTTCCTTCCTTCCTTCCTTCCTTCCTTCCCTCTTTCCATCCCCCCCCTCTTTGTTTCTCCTTATTTGCCACCAGAGTTATCTCTGGGTCTTGTTGCCAGCACAATTAATCCCAAACTTCCTGTGACCATTTATTATTTTTTTTCTTTCTCTGATAGGAGAGAGAAAAATTGAGAGAGGAGAGGAACACGGAAAGGGAGGGAGGAAAAGAGACACCTGCAACACTGCTTCCCCTTTTCAGGTATGTACTGAAATTTGAGCGCATGACCTGGCACATGGTAATAGGTGTGCTTAATCAGGTACATACCACCTGGCCCCATTAACAGTACTTCTTCAGACACACACACTTAATATTTAGTGACTCGTTTCCCACAGACATTTATCATCAGTTACTTTTTGAAGTTTATATTCTTTGAGTCAGCAAGGGATAATAGACTCTGATAACAGAGTCCATGGTGGCATGGATGCAGAGGAGAGAGAGTGGAATGCATGAAGATAACAAAGAGTTGATGGATAAGTCTGTATTAAACTGGATCTTGGGAGAAAGGAAGTTTTCCTTGATGTTTGTGGCAATTCAACAAAAGCACAGAAATGATAAGAATTTAGAAATATCAGGGGCTGGGTTGTGGTGATCCTGGTTGAGTAAACATGTAATAATGCACAAGGACCTGGCTTAGAGGCCAAATCCCCACCTGCAGGGGGGAAGCTTCAGGCATGATGAAGCAGTGTTGCAGATGTCTCTCTGACTCTCTATCTCCCCTTCCTTATCGATTTATGGCTGTCTCTTTCCAATAAATAAAGATAATTTAAAAAAAGAATTTAGGAATATCACTGCTACTTCAACAGTTTATGAGGATACATATATTTAAACAATAGTGATGATAGTGGTACTGAAAATAAAGAGATGCAAATAAATTTTAGTTTATACAAAAGATCTGTAAAAGAAAACCTATGGATAGGGGTTTGGACCACCGAACATTCCTGTTGGCATTCAGCTTTAAAACTCTCTGTCTCATAGTTGTAGAATATCATATTTACTGGAATGAAACACAGATTAAGTGAACCACGTTAAAAGGTAGCTGATTATAGCCTCAAGTCTCTTCTTATTCTAATGAGAGGTTATTAGACCTAAGTAGTAACACCAGATTCACTGGAGGAGGTCAGAAGGAGCCTTGATGACTCTGGGGATACAAGATAGTTCGATTTACCTCAGAAAAAACAATGATTAACTTTAATATTAAGTTTGTGTTAACTTTGATATAAATTGTGCTTTTTATGATGTATTTCTCGACCTGAAATCTGAAGTTAGGAAATACATTGATTGATTGATTGATTGATTGAATTATGAACAACAAGTCCCTTGTATAAGAAGGGTGCAGTTCCACACAACTCCCACTACCAGATTTCTCCATCCCATGCCCTTCACTGGAAGACTTTCTATTCTTTGTCCCTCTGGTAGTATAGACCCAGGATCATTATGAGGTGCAGAAGGTGGGAGGTCTGGCTTCTTTAATAGCTTCTTTACTGGATATGGGTGTTGATAGGTCTATCAAAACTTCCAAAATGTTTCTATCTTTCCCTATTGGGGAAGGGTCTGAAGATATATATAAGGGTTCCAGTATATATTGGTAAGTTTGTCTGCCTGGGGAATTTAGGTTTTTACCATGGTAGCAATCAGCAGCTTGGAGGCTGAAAGGCATTAAGATATAAAGTAAAACAATTTGTTTAATAACCAGGAACCTAAAGGTGAGAATATAGCCAATGAGATTTGGGGTCTCCGTTTTTGGAAAAGTTATGAAATCTATTTTGGTTATATTCCAGGGCTGTCTTTTTTCCTAATATTTATTTATTGGATAGAAGCAGCCAGAATTGACAGGAAGGGGAGATAGAAAAGGAGAGAGACAGAGAGACACCTGCCACCCTGCTTCCTCACTCGTAAAGCTTTCCTCCTGCAGCTGGGGACCGAGGGCTTGAACTTAGGTCCTTGTGCATTCAACCATGTGCACTCAACCAGGAGCACCACCACCAAGGTTCCATATTTTTACTAATTCTTGCTTGAGCCTGTCAGCTAACATGTAGGTGGGCAAAAGCTATTGTCTGGGGAGATGGCGCCAGAGCTAGGAATGGCACTAGGAAGCTGGATCAAGGAAGAGAGGAGCTCCCAAACATGGGAAAAGTATATAAATACTATTAACTACAAACCCCATGGATCTGATCGGGGCCCATATTCAGCACAGGAGCCTGTGCAACCTCTACGTCCCTGTAGGTCTGAGCTCACATTCCATGGTCACAGCTAGTAACATTCTAGGCTGCTTTCATAACAGGAACATTTTCCTCCAGTGACAGAGTGTGTTGACCCAGTCTCCCTTTGGAGAGTGGGGTATCTCCACCCTTGTTCCACCTTGAGGGCAAGGCTTAGGAAACATTTTACAAAATAATTTTAATATACCAACTTGGAATTATTTATTTTAGAAACATGGGAAAATTGGCAACAATGCATGAGATGATAGCTTCATGGTACATTTTTTTAAAGATTTTTTAAAAATATTTATTTATTTATTTCCTTTTGTTGCCCTTGTTTTTTGATTTTTTTAATTACTATTGCAGTTATTATTGATGCTGTTGTTGTTGGATAGGACAGAGAGAAATGGAGAAAGGAGGGGAAGACAGAGAGGGGGAGAGAAAGACAGACACCTGCAGACTTGCTTCACTGCTTGTGAAGCGACTCCCCTGCAGGTGGGGAGCCGGGGGCTCGAACTGGGATCCTTACGCCACCTGCGCTTAACCTGCTGTGCTACTGCCCGACTCCCCTCATGGTACATTTTACCAAATAATGTCCTTAATTCCCAATTATGCTTAACTTGAATGACCACTCAATTTGAAAAACAAGGTTATGCTTTTTGAATAATGGACATACAATCTCAAGGGTAAATTAAATAAGACATACTGACATCCCCGTATTTTAAGTAGTACTAAAACATATGCTTAGTAGTGATGAAGTCTACTTGACTAGGAGTCAACAGTTATCACTAGTAGAACACATTAATAACCACAGCTCAGGATTTTACTGGCTGGGTTAGGTTTGAGAAGCATGAACTTCAAGCAAACAAACAAACAACCTCTTACCTAGATAATTACTATTAGTTTTTCCTTGGAAAACAAAAATATCCAGGCCAAAAAATCTCCCTTTTTTTCTTATTGATGATTTTACACAGGAAAGTGTGAATCATTTTTTTAATTGTATGTAAATAAAAATTCGACTACCTTTCTCGACAGATGAGCTACATACGTAAACCTTGCATATACATATTTATGCATGTTTTCTGAATATTCTTACAAAATGTTTATCATTCAATCCCTATATCAACCTATTAAAAGCACATCACTCTAGATATGGAGCAACTTCCTCTAAGACCTGGGGCATATACACTTCTATTTAAAATCCCAGTAAGTGCTTACTAAAAGTTCAGGGAAAATTAGTATCTGTAGTTAGTAGTCATCACACTAGGATACTTTATGTGGATACACTACATAAATATAAATTAAGATAATGATATTTCTTCATAAGAAGAGATCCCCCAAAACAAACAGCAGACACACCTTTGAGAGAGTGAGACAGAGAGCTTTGATTTTTAACAGTTTTCAAGATTTTCTTGGAAGATTATTTTTTAATGTCATTCAACAGCAAAATAGGAGGCACATTGGTAAGAGTTAATAATATTGTAGGAAATAAAAATGCACAAGTGTAAAGACAAATCCAGAGCTAAATAGTAAACAAATAGAAAATGTAAAGTACAATGGCAAATGCAATTCAAATCTACGGAATTATAAGGAAGAATGTGAAGAAAGATCTGGAAGCTATAATGTAAAGGAATGTCTATAAAAATTGATGGACTCACATTATCAACCATCTCAGATTTAAAAAAATAAAAATATTGAGAGGTCTAGGGGAAAGCAGTGCTCTTAGAGAGAAACAATTTTGAATTGAAGGGGGAAAATGTGTATCTCACAAGAATTTAAGGAAAATTTGCTCATAAATATTTTTGGATATAAGATCCATATATAGACTCACATGAGAGTGAGAATGGACAGCCCCTCACAGCAATTTAGGGATTAGAATGTGGTATATGGGAGGTGATCCTGGTCTATATACTGATGGTGAAGGATTTTGTTGGGTTGTGAAGTTTTGTAAAATGATAATAGCAATTTTATTTTTGAATGTTCTGAAAAATAATATTGGGGCTATGTGGTGATACAGCCAATAGAAAGCATATCCAATAGAGGACCTATGTTCAAGCCTGCAGTCCCCACCTGCAGGGACGGGAAGGGGGGCGGGCTTCCTAAATGGTGAAGTAATTCTGCAGATGTTTCTCTCTTTCTCTCCCTCAGTATCTCCCCTTTCCACTTAATGTATCTCTATTTAAATAAACAAAGAAGAAAAATAACCACCAGTACTATTGGATTTGAGGCCTAGTGATGACCTAGATGGCAATAAATTGCCTATGAAAGTTGCGGTATATATACACAATAGAATACAACTCAGTTGTTAAAAATGATGAAGTCAAGTCCTTTGTCTTATTTTGGGTGGAACTTGAAGGTAACATGTTAAGTTAGATAAGCCAAAAAGAGAACAAATACAAGATGATCTCATTTATAGATGGCTCTTAAGATATAAAGACACATAGAGAAAACATAAAGTGAGACTTGGATTGGGAGGGGAACATTTAACCAAAGCAAAGGACAGTGGGGAAGAAGTAGAAGGGAGGGGGTGAGAAGGACATTGGGGTCCTGGTACATGATGATGGAATATAACCTAAGTTAGAGGCGAGAGTATGTATGGTTGCATCACAGGGGAGAGAACTCGATGGGAGCCAACCTGGGCTGCTGCTTACTCAGCGACGCGGGAG
Source organism: Erinaceus europaeus (assembly GCF_950295315.1). Classification (NCBI taxonomy): domain Eukaryota; kingdom Metazoa; phylum Chordata; class Mammalia; order Eulipotyphla; family Erinaceidae; genus Erinaceus; species Erinaceus europaeus. The sequence continues at coordinate 91,281,456 of NC_080175.1, forward strand.
AGGAACCAGGAACTCATGGCTGAGTAGGAACACAATGCAATTTTCATTTATTGATCAGAGAAAATGCATTTATATCTTTTGAAATGGAAGTGGCAGGTTGGAAAAGGAAATGGCTAGGAGAGGGAGTGGAGAGAAAAAGAGCGGGAAGATAGCAAGCTTCCATCTAACCAGTGGGGATTAAACCAATACCCTGCAAGCAGGTCAGGTCTCAGGCAAAACAATGATTATGTAAATAGACCACAGCATCAAGCAATTCAGGGGACCTGGCAACAAGAGGATTCTTCAGAGACCTTTCATGGGTCGATGAGCAATAAGACGCATGTATCAACAACAGTACTGTAAACCATTAATCCACTCTCAGCCTGCCACCGATAAAATGATAAAGATATAGCAGCATCTATTTTACGTTTTCTATAGCATATTATTATGGTAAGGTTTGGGAAATGTTTTTTGTTGTTGTTACTGTTGTAGTTATTTCTGTTTGTCTAATTTGGTTTTTGACCAGAGCACTGCTCATCATGATGGTGCCAAGTATTGAACCTGGGATATCTATCGGAATCTCAGTTGTGGGGATTTCTTGTATACACCAATGTGATATATCTCTGGCCCAGAAAAAGTTTAGAAAATTTATAAAAATGATGAGCAATAAAAAGGTTTGCAAAAAGTTTGAAACTATCAGCTGTATATCATTCTCTCTACAATTAGTTCAGTTCATTTACTAAAAGGCATACAATGTCAGATAAGCTATTAATAGTCAGAAAATGCAGCTTAACTAAGACAAATCAAACATGTTGAGTTATTAGTGTGAGAGGGAAGTCAATTTGAGGGATAGTAAGGGGATGAAAACTATAGGTCTTATGAAATTAAATCCTCTGTTGATTAATGACTCTCAAGTAACTATAGTACCTGTTTCTTAGAATGATTAACGTGACTGTGGAGAAATTATATATGATTGATTTGAGGTTAAATAAACATCCCATTTTATTTTATTGATATTTTTCATAGTCTACTAATAGCATATTAGTCTGACATGTTTGTTAGTTTAAATTATATAGCTATAATATACCATTTTTTACCTTTATTAAAGGTATTAATAGTATCTACATACTAGATTTAGATGTAATAACCATTGGAGGTTAGGCACATGAATAGATAGAGATGATTATGTGCAATGAGACAGATGCGAATGCAACTCCGTAAATGCCACTTGATACAAACTAAAAGCTTAATAAAATGTGTGGTTATCAATAATACCATTATATGTATGACTTGATCATCATTAGTTGCTATTATAGCCATGATTTCTGTCATGGTGTTATGAATATTAAATTACTTAATAAAAATCAAAGTGAGTCTTTTATTTCTGTTCATTAGTAAATGAAAAATTTATGAAGATAAACCATTTCTTGTCCTTACTAAATAACTTATGAAGCAGAACAAGGAATGCCAAATAAATTAAACCTTAAATAATCTTTTTAGACTATATTTAGCTCTATACTTCTAAACTTGGGAGAACCCAACATTTTTTAAAATCTTGATTTATGCCTTAGAGAACAAAGTATAAACCAGGGATAATTCATTGACCTGACAAAAAAATACAGCAAAAATAGGGGAAAAAAAAAGTCAATGGGAGTTGGTGATAGTTTATCACTCACAGTGACTGGTTTTATCTCTGGGCCAAAATCAATAATGTTGCACAAAACACTTAAACGAAAGAATGTACTAGATGTCCTACTAGTTAATATGTCTATCCACTTTTCCTTTAGTTCTCTTCAAGATAATCATTGCATTATTCCCAAGGAGACATTAATATATGTATAATGCAGTATTTAAATGAATACAGAAAAATATCAAAGTTAATTTTATATAGACATATTAGTAACTTAAAGTTGATGAAACTTTACTTTGATATTTAACTTGATATTTAGTTGCATTAAATCTGCTTAATTTCATAATTATGGCTTTCCTGTACATTGCCCAAAAATTCAATGGTCAACTGAATTCTAATACAATTTTTGACTTTTTCTTTTGATGATTCATACTCAAAATAAAGAAGATAAAGTCTGTCTCCCACATAGCTTTGAAATCTTTGCGATCATACTTCTTTTTCTCTAAAAGTATAGACATTACTCTTAGTCCTGGAAGTTCTGGAATTTATGTCTACAAAGGAAGAAGTTGGTTAACAGGAAACAGATCGCCACAGCTCCTCCTACTTTCACGCCATCCCATCAATGTCATTATGGTTCTTAGTCAACAAAGAAGTTCTTAAACTCAGGAGTCCGGCGGTGGCTCAGGGAGTTAAGTGCAATAACTGGAGTAAAGATCCTGGTTCCAGCCCCAGGCTCCCCACCTGCAGCAAAGCTGCTTCACAAGCGTTGAATTGGGTCTGCAGGTGTCTATCTTTCTCTCCCCCTCTCTGTCTTCCCCTCCTCTCTCCATTTCTCTCTGTGCTGTCCAACAACAACAACTCCAATAACCACAACAAGGGCAACAAAAGGGAAAATAAATTTTAAAAAATTTTAAAAAAAGAAGTTCTTATACAAAAAAAAAAAGAAAGAAAGAAAGAAAGAAAGAAAGAAAGAAGAAGAAGAGGAAAGAAATAATGGAAAGGTAGTAATCTTAGCTAATCTTATTGCAAAGGTAGATAAGGTAAGAAATACATTACTGGCAAGGTCTGATCACAAACAAAAATCAGAGATTCTGTAGGTTTATTCACCTATATTGTATCCTGTGTGTCCTAACTTGAACTGGTATATGTGGCTCTTAAGAGTAGCCTCCACACTGGTTTGATTGTGAGATTTATCAAAGGGGAAAAGGAAAAAAAAATAAATTGCTGAAAATATCACCTATTATTGCCAACTGACAAATGAAAACCAGACAAGGGTTTTTTTCTCACTAATAGTATGCAGGGTAGTAGTCAAAGTTGCTGACTAGAGAAATTTAGCAAGAAAAATAAATAAAAAGTATCTACAGTGGAAAGGTATAAGTAAAAGTATTACTCTAGATAACATGAATCTTACATAGTAAAACCAGAGACTGTACCAAAATGTTCTATTGTAATAAATAAGTATAACATTTGATATTTAGATCTACGTAAAATATATATTCAAAAAATAAATAAATAAAATAAGCGGTATGGTATAAAAATCAATATTTATGGTAAGTCATGTTGCTATACAGTAACAATAAACGTGAAAAAGTCCCATTCACAATAGCATAATAAATAAAATGCTTATTCACCAAAATATTATCAGAAAGTGTCAACTCTGCCAACTTGGTGAGCAATATGTACATTAGAAGATGCCACATTGATGAAGAAAACACAAGTAACGGAAACATCTGTCATGGATATAGAGTGGAAAAATTATGTGATTAAAATTTTTAGGTTGTGGGGGCTGGGCACTGATCCACCTGGTTGACTGCACACATTACAATGTGGAGGGACTCAGGTTCAAATCCCCAACCCCCACCTGCAGGGGGAAAGCTTCACAAATGGTGAAACAGGCTGCAGCTCTCTCTTAACTCTCCTTCCTCCCTCCCTCTTCCTCTTCTCTCAATTCCTCTCTATCCAAAATAAATAAATGTTTATGTTGATAAAGTTATAGATACAGTTAATGTGAGCACTATGAAAATTCAAATGACTTTAAAAAATTTTTTTTTACAAAAATAGAACAAATGGGGCTGGATGGTGACACACCTGGTTGAGTGCACATGTTGCAATGCTCAAGGACCCAGGCTGAAGCCTCCAGTTCCCACCTGCAGGGGAAAAGCTTGGGGAGTGGTGAAGCAGGGCTGCAGGTGTCTCTGTCTCTCTTCTCCTCTATTACCTTCTTCTCAATTTCTAGCTGTCTCTAGCTAGTAAATAAAATAAAGATAATAAAAAATATTTTAAAAAACATTTTAAAAAAGAGAACAAACAATGCTAAATTTTATTTAGAACCACAAGAGACCCTCCAAAAACTAAATGAGTGTTGAGAAAGAACAAAGCTAAAGACAATATTTTCTGATGTCAAGGTATACTACAAAGCAGTAGTAATCAAAACAACATTTATGCTACTGGCTAAAAGAAAAAAAAATTATAAATCTGTCAATGTTACACAATGAGATCGTAGAAATAGTATCGCATGTAGTCAGCTCATATTTGGCAAGGGAATCAAGTACACCTGTGTGAAAAGGAAGGCCTCTTCATTACATTATGCAAAGATACTCCCACACCCCAAGGATCCAAAGCTCCAGGCTCAATTCAGCTTCTCTGCCAAGCCAGGAAGCACTGCTGGGCCCTGTGAGTTTCTGAACAAATCCTGTCTTGTAGGTTCTGAGGCAATTATTCACCATATTCTAATGTGGAAAGGGCCCCACTAAACAGCCCCACTGCTAGACCACTGAGGTGTAGGTGTTCTCCTGAGTTTCCCAGCCAGTTCTCTGCTCCCCAATGTCAGCACGGGGCGTCACCGGTGCTGCTCCAGCCTCTGAGGGCAGTAGCAAATGGAGACTCACAGTGTCATTTGGTGAGTCTTAAGGGAGTCTTCTCCTCCGTTCAGCAGTCTTTTTCTTGGTGAAACAGGCTGGAGGTGGCTCCTCCACTGGCAAACTGCCAGACTGTTGCCAGACACTTGGGAGTAGGTATGGGCTTTAGTCCCAGCATTCTCACCTTAGGCTCCCCTCTGTCCATAAGCCACACGAGCTTTCACTCACCTGTGACTTGATGGGCTCCCAGAGTAGTCCCAGTCTTGTTGCAGTCTCAGGTGATCTTTGATATTCCTTGTTCTTTAGAGAAGTTTTTCAGCTGGGTAGAGCTGGAGGTCTGGGTCGAGTTGTGTCTCTGGCTGCTCTGGTGATTTGGTGGGTCCCCAAAGTAGATCTAATCCTTTCTTGTTGCAGTCCCAGGTGGTCTTCTTGATATTCCTTGTTGGATATGGGCTTTTAGCCCCAGAAGTTTCTCCTAAAGTCCCTCTCTGTCCATGAGCCACACATGTTTGTACTTAACCTGTGTCTTAGCGGGTTCCTTGAGTGATCCAGCTTCCATCTTGTTGCATTCTCAGGTGATCCTCTTTGTTCAAATAAGTATTTGTTTTACAGCTTCTCAAAATCAAGCCTTAAAATAATTGAATTCAGAATGACTTCAGAAATAATGATCATTAACCATTTGTTATAATTAACAGTCAGTGCACATATTTGTGATGATGTATTTATTCTGTAATGAAACATAAATTGCAGATAGCATTTATTTAATATTTACTAGAGGCTTTGCATTTAAGGATCCTGTAAAGAATTTATCTAATAATTTGCTTTGCCTATTTATAACTGACTACTAGTTTATATCAAAGTAATTTATTAGAAGAAATAGATACATTATTTGAAACTGTTAATAATCCTCAATTTTCTCTTTATAATAAATGTCCATATGCCAAGAAAGTTACATAAATAATTTGAAGAGAGTTTAATGGCTTTCATGAGATCTAGGCTCACATCACTGTAACAGTCATTCTATAATTAACACCAACTTGTGTGTCTGGCAACAAAATGGGATCAGATGACAAATCAAGCAAAACGTGCATCTTAATTTGAAAGTACACACCTACAATATGCACATAGGAAATGTTGAGATATCTACTTTCTATCTTATATTTATAGTCTAGGTTATAGTATGGTGCATAAGGAGAGTTCTTATTCACATTAGTATAAGAGTGGCCCAAGATGGGCACACTAGTTAGAGCCTGAGACTTGAAAGGTAAAGTTTGATTCCTGGCATCTCAGATGTTTGATGTTTGAGTCTCATTCTCTTTCCACCTCTTTTTTCTCATGTAGATAAATAGATGGTAGCTAGATAGATTTCTGAAAAAAAAAAGAAATAAAGAATATACTTAATGATTTTATAGATTCATAAGTAAGCTTGATAAAAAAAAAAAGGGCAACTTAAATGTCACAATAACACTCATATAAGGAAGAAAAAATATATATATATTTTTCAGACTGTGGGCTGACTTGAAAACATGTAACCCTTTAAAGTCATTTGAAAAATAAGGATCAATTTGGTCCAAGTAATTTATAATATCTGAGAATCATTTTGCAGAACTTTTTGACCATGAAGAGAAACTCAAGAGGAAGATTTCTTCAAAAATTTCTAAACTCCAAAAACAAAACAAAAAACAAACAAAAAAAAAATGAAGATCCTTTTTCTCCTGTATAAGGAAGAACAAACAATAAAAAATTGATCAGTTGACAAGCTTCCTCACATACAGCATATTAATGTTTTCTTTCATGAAAGTGAAATGACTTAGCAGTCCTTTCAATCTATTTACAATGATGGAAATGTTATCATCAAGTTACAGCTTTTTACTTTCTTACTTTCTTACTTTCTTTTCTAAGACTGAGCTATGAAGAAAAACAACCTCCCTCTTGCAGTTGGGGACCAGGATCTCAAACCTGGCCCCTTTGCATTGCAAGTGCTCTTTCATATCTGTATTTGTTTTGTCCTTTCAATTTTTTGTTCCTTCACTTCCTTTCTAAGTCACACTTACACTCAATATTACTTCTGAGTGCCTTTCCTTTTTCCTCTTCTCTCTCAGATAAGTGAAATAATTCATGAATTTGTCTGGTGTTCTCTAGATCTATTTCCTTTGCAGTGGTGGTATAGAAATAAAGACTCCTGGTAACAAAGATTTCTGGTCCTAGTGGAATTGGGCACTGGGGCCTTCAGATCATTCTCCTTTATCCACCCCCCCCATGGAATCTATAAATTGGAATTCTTTTTGGGGTGCAGAAGGAAGGAGTTCTGGCTTATGTAACTGCTTCTTAGCTGGACATAAACATTGACAAATATATATATATTTCCAAAATACTGTGTTAATTTATAAAGTATTTCCACTTTTCCAGAGTAACATCTACTAACTGTTGAGAAATTGAGACACTAGAATTTTTTGGCATGGATGCTGTTAGCTTCAGACCTAATAAAGTTGTAGGAACATATCCTTTATAAGATGTGATTATGCGACTAGGAATTAGACATGAGGAATCTACAAGTGTCCTCGTCTAACTTCCTGAGCATTTAATTACTGGATTAAATCTAAGAAATTACGATGCTCTTATTATTCTTTAGAACCTTTTCAAGTATGCAGGACATGTTTTACACTTGCATACGGATCTATCTCTGATAAGCAACCTGTGTTGTTAGATATTTAAGGAAATATGTTTTTGGGGAAATATCCCAGCAAATTGTTTAACTACTGAATTCATCACACCACCACTTTTCATATTGTTTTATGGGCAGTGAAATAAGGCATGTTATGGCTACAGGGAGCAATAATTTATCTGAGGCTCTTTCTTCTTCTTCATCATCTTCTTCTTTTTTTTACTTAGTTCACACACTGAATTATGAAGGTAGATTGTGGCTTAGTGTTTGCTGAAATTTACAGCATGAACATATTTTTCTGTAAATGTCCTTTCAACTTAAATATGTTACACAAAACTTAGGGTGTTTTTTTTCCCAGTGATGGGTGTGCAAAGGATAATAAATGATTTATATAGATTTCTGACTGATGCTGAATTAAGCAGCCATATTCAATAGTTTAACATGGTATAAACAAATGTGCCAATGAAAATAATAAATATGATTGGCATAGGAAGAGCAGAACCAGCCTACAGTACATAAATATAGAGGGTCTGAGATGTTTTCTATCTGCCTAAATCTCTCATCAATTCTGTGCACTCACGTTCAACATTTTTAATTGAGCACCAGCCTTTTCACTCCTCAAAAAGTTATAAAGATATAAAATGCAAACACTTGCAGGAAAGGTAAATTTACACTTAACTTCACACTGCTGGCTAAATGTAGGAGAGCATATCATGTTCTGATTGTAGCAAAATTTTACTTACCTTGTGAAATTCAAACCCTGATACATCTGTCTCAAGAACTGATCAGTGTTAGCAAACGCTTCACTGATTATCCTACCTTGTGTTTAATTATAAAAAGAAGTGAATTTGAATAAAGCTTCAATGTTACCTCTTAAACTATTTTTCCCCAGCATCTTCTCCAGACTGGTTTCCTCATTAGTCAAATGAACTACAAAAATTTAGTTTATAATGAATTATGCATCTAAATTGCTGAAGAATGTATTTTGGGGAGCAGGTGGTGCTGCTTCTGGTTGAGTGCACACATGAGAGTGTCTGGGGATCCAGGTTGAAGCCCCTGGTCTCTACCTGCAGAGAGCTTTCTGAGTAGTGACACAGTGTTGTCTGTCTCTCTTGCTGTCAGGAAATTGTAAGGATGTGGTAGAGCCTGACAGGGTTTAACATGAGGAGTGCATCTATCCTCTCAGTCTCTCTCTCTACAGAGAGGTTGAACAAGGAGGAACAGGAGTAACCCCAAAGGTGTGACCCATCTTATCAGACTCCCTGCCTCACAAAGCACCCTGAATTCCTGATATTATGGCCATTAGATAAAAAGAAAGGGGGAGATGTCGGGAAATTTTGAGGAACCTCACAAAACATTAAGCCAGCTTCCCCTGCACCATCCTGTATTCCTGATACTATGGTCTATCTACATAATCATTTTTTTTTTGCCTCAAAGATCCCCACCCATTCCATTCCTTTGATCTATCTTCTTTCTACCCTCAAGACTCTCCCTGCCTCTGGGGTATTATTAATCCTACCAGTTAAAGCCCTTGCAACACTTGCTAAGGAAGTTCCTACCTTTCCAGCCCCTTTTGCCTTTCTCCGCCCATTTCCTAGCCATTTCCCTTTCCGACTTGCCACTTCCGAGTCTGCCCTTTAAAAGCCTTGGCTCTCGATTAATAAAGATATGATTAATAAAGATATGATTAATAAAGATATTACATTGCCTCGCCACCACAAGCTTGGCTCCTGAGTCATCTCCCTCACATCGCTGAGTGAGTAGCAGCCCAGGCTGGCTCCAGTCAAGTTCTCTCCAACCCAGAGAGTACATGCCCATGAAGAGGCACCCCCACGCTAGCATGGCATCTCGCTCTCTGTACCCTTCTTCTTCTCTCTGTTTGCCTCCATCCAAAATAAATAAATAAAAACACTTTAAAAATCACTTTGGTGGAATTCCTAACTTTTCTACCTCTGTCAAGCAAGTACAAGAAGCTTCCATTTACCACATCGTCCCCTGAATCCTTAGTCTTAAGTAATTTATTCTGTTAAAAAAATGAGGGGGGGAGTGGGCATTGGTGCACTGGGTTAAGAGCATATAGTATACAAGGACCCGTGCAAGAATCTCGGTTTGAGCCCACAGCAACCCACCTGCAGGAGAGTCGCTTCACAAGCGGTAAAGCAAGTCTGCAGGTGTTGATCTTTCTCTCCCCTTCTCTGTCTTCCCTTCTTCTCTCGATTTCTCTTTGTCATATCTTATAATAAAAAAGAAATGGGGGGTGGCCACCAGGAGTAGTACATTTATAGTGCCGGCACAGACCCCAAGCCATAAAGTTGGAGGAAAAAAAAAATCTGTCAGAATATAAAATGTATACCAAAAATTTTAGAGGAAACTAGAGAAATAAGAAAAAAAAAAAGTCATTCTTAAAACTTAATGATTACAATGTGAATAGATAATAAAAAGTCTGTATTGTGAAGATACACTATATATGCCTGTCTTTGTTGCAGCTTATCTTGGAAAACGGTAACTACAGATAAATGAAAGAAAACAAGTGTATCAAAATCCATCATTTCAAAATAAAAATGACTGTGGGAACACACATAGAAAACATAGGATCATGAAGAATCAAAAATAAATAAATAAATAAATAAATTGAGCAACTAAAATTTTCACAAAGCTCAATAAAGGTACTCCTATAGTATTATTTTTGTATTAGTTTTTGTTTCTTAGAATAATGTGAGAAAATTTTATCTCTGAAGTTTTAGTTGCAGTGTATAGATTTAAAGCTAGTGAGGTTACAGTTGAAGACTGCATTTCTTATTTCAACTATAAAATTGTTCCTTGACATACTGCAAACATAAGACAAATAATATTCATAATTCTTGTTCTGCTTTATTCCTAGTCTCTTTTTTCAGCCACCAGGTTCCTGATGCTACCATGATACCAACCAGACTTCCCTGGGCAGAGGTCTCCACCATGTGTCTTGGAGCCCCACTTACCTAGATCCCTGCCCCACTGGGGAAAGGAAAGAGAGACTGGGAGTATGGATTGAACTGCCAATGCCCGTGTTCAGTGAGGAAGTAATTACAGAGCCAGACCTTCTACCTTCTGCATCCCACAATGACCCTGGGTACATACTTCCGGAGTGATTAAGAATAGAAAGCTATTAAGGGAGGGGACTGGATATGGAGCTCTGGGGGTGGACATTGTGTGGAAATGTACCCCTCTTATCTTATATTCTGTCAATATTTCCATTTTATAAATAAAAATTAAAAAACAAAAAAATTAATTCATACTATTTTTTGAATAAAAAATGATTCATTAAAATATTCAAACTTCTGGCCATTTCCAGTCTGTTAACTTCATTTAGTAATACACTGAGATATTAAAGAACACATATGATGTCAGTGTTACAGAGGTAGAAGTTTGAGTCAACTGTGAATATTTATACTTATAGAAACCCAATTTGTAATAGCCCAAACTTGGAAGTAACAAAGGTGTCCAACAACAGATGAGTGTCTGAGTAAGTTGTGTTCTATATAAACAGTGGGACACTACTCAGCTATTAGCAATGATGAAGTCACTTGTTTCATCTCATGTTGGATAGAGCTTGAAGGAATCATTTTAAGTGAGATAAGCCAGAAATAGAAGAATGAATATGAGATGATCTCACTCTTGAAAAGAAGTTAAGAAATAAAAAACAGAAAGTGGGGACACAAAATAGAATTGGGACTGGGTTTGGTGTATTGCACCAAAGCAAAGGACTCTGGGCTGGGGGCTGGGGGAGGGGCTTTCAGATCCTGAAGCCTGATGGTGGAAGAGACCCTAGGCTGGGGGTGAGAGTTTTGTGAGAAAAATCGTATCAACAACTATGTTTATTTTAAACCATTAATCCTCCCCCAATGAAAAGAAGTTTGCAGAAATAAAAACAGGTATATCTCAAGTTCTTTGTTAGCTTTCTGAACGTATAAAACTTTTGAACACAAACAGAGATCTGTGACCTATTAATATCTCAGATGTCAACCCAAAGTATATTTTTCTTTAATTAATTTCTTCACTCTTATTAATGATGAAAATAGGATTCAAGAAAACAGAGTAATAAACTATTACCAACTGGAGGTATCAATTTTGTCCTTATTGCCTTAATTTCACAGTACTATGCAGACACATTAAGGTCTTTCCCCTCAGGGAAAAATAAAATAAAATAAAATATACCATATTAAAAACACAATTACATAGATGATTGGGTTTACATTCATATTTTGTTTGGCTATTATTTTTCACTGCTTGTGTTAGAAAAGTAAAATGAGACTCCTAGAATAATTATTCAACAGGATTTTATAATATATTTTAGATACCAATGCTATTACACTGCAATGACAGCTATCATGTATTCACAAAGATATAAAATAAACTTTGAATTGGTGTTGAACTTTTTATGAGATGTTTAGTAGAGGCAGAATTATTAATAGTTTAATAAAGTTGATGTTGAAATCAATGTATATATATACATATAACTTTAATAGCTATGAAAATAGAAAGTTATTTATTTTATTGATGGGTTAATGGTTTACAGTCTAGTTTTCAACACATAGGCACAGCCTCTCGTCTCCCTTTGACTGTCGTCTAGGAGACACATCAGAATCCCACTGTCCTTTCATCCTGTTCTTTTCTCTCCTTCTCCAGAGTCATTTACTTTGGTGCAATATATCACACTGAGTCCAATTTTTACCCAATATTTTCCCTCACTGTTCTTCATTCTTAAACCATTTAGTAAAATCATTCAACATGTCTTTCTCTTTCTGGCTTATCTCACTCAACATGATGCCTCAGGCTTCTGACCATGATATTGCAAAGGAGAGGACCTCATCATTGTTAATAGTTGTGTAATACTCCATTGTGTATATGTACAATACTTCCTTAGCCAATCATCTATTGTTAGACATCTGGTTTGCTTCCAAGTTTGGGCTACTACAAAACTATGCTTCTATGAAGATTGGTCTGTATAGATCTTCTCGTATAACTATCTTGAGTCAATGTAAGAGCAGAATTGCTGGATCATAAGGTATATACCCATTTCTAGAGTTCTAATGAATCTCCAGGCTATTTTCCTTAGGGATTGGGCCAACTTAAATTCCTGCCAACACTATACAAGAGTCCGTATCTTCCCACAGCCTCTTCAACTGTTGGTGCTTTTCTAGTGTTTGTGACATTCTCACAAGTGTAAAGTGGTATCTCACTGGTGTTTTTATTTGCATTTCCCTGATAATAAATAACTTTGGTAATTTTTCATATGTGTTTTAGTCCCTTGGACCTCTTACTAGCTCTTTCACTATTCAACATAAGTCTTGGAAGTCCTAGCTATAGATTAGAGCAGAGAAAGAAGTTAAAGGCATACAGACTGGAAAAGAAGAAGTCAAACTGTCACTAATGATAGAAGGTAGGATATTAAGTATAGAAAATCCAAAATAAGTCAATAGGAAACTCCTGGAAATTATCAAGCAATTTAGTACAGTAGCAGTTTACAAAATCAACATACAAAAAACAGTGACTTTTCTGTGCAAACAACAAACCAGAAATAAATTTCATTCACCATAAGAATAAAACCAATCAAATATTAAGAGATAACGCTAGTAAAGGAAAACCTTTGATATTGATAATTATAAGACACAGCTCAAGGGAATTGAGAAAACACAAAGAAATGGAAAAGACATTCCCTGCTCATGTATTGGAAGAATGAAGAGCTAGTGATTTTTTAATGTGATATATTGGGCTAGATCCATTGTTAGCGCATTTCCATTCACTTAGCATTGATTCTTTCACTAAAGTTCACTTTGGCAGTTATCTTTCATATACAAGATAGTTATATACCTCTGTGTAGGAAAGGATCTACTCTATTTCCCAGTCTATATTTCTCTGTTTCTTGGTATGCTATTGCCCTTCCTTCCTTCCTTCCTTCCTTCCGGCCTTCCTTCCGGCCTTCCTTCCTTCCTTCCTTCCTTCCTTCCTTCCTTCCTTCCTTCCTTTCTTCCTTCCTTCCTTCTTTCCTCCCTTCTTTCCTTGCATATATATGTTTGTTATTCTTTCTTTTTTTTTTTTTTTTTGCCTCCAGGGTTATCGCTGGGACTCTGTGCCTGCCTATGTCCCTCCCTGTTTGTTTTTATAGCAGAATGTATTGAAAAGATTATCATTTCACTAATGAATTTTCTTTGTATTTATTTATTTTTAATTGAGAGGTATAGTTATTGGCACATGGGTACCATTTCTCATCTCCTCATAATAGTTGTCTTCAGAAAACGCTTAGTCCCACCTTGAGTCAATCTCCACCATCGGACACCAGGACCCCAAGAGCCTCTCCACTCCCTTCCTTCTACCTACACTAGAGACTTTTCCTTTGGTGTAATACACTACACCCAGTCCAGATTTCACCTTGCGATTCCCCTTTCTGCCTTTGTCTGTTCAGTTCTACCTGTACTTGAGCTCATCCATTATTTATCCTTCTCTTGGCTTATGTTAGTAGGATTTCTTCAGGTTTCATCCAAGGTGAGATAGGGCGATGCCTTCATCATTTTTTAACTTTAATTAAAATCAGTTATTTTAAACAATGCAGTTGCCTATCTCTCAAATTGTCATTTTTCCTGCATTTATCTGAATGATAAACTATCATTCAGATATTATTTCTCCCACTTCCCTCAACAGTTAACTCCTTTTTGATCCTACTGTGGCTCTGAAGAGTTGATAATTATACTATTATCAGCTTTTTTAATGAGTAGAACATGATTTTTCAGGTGTTCATATCCAAAGTGAAATATAGTGCTTTGGTTTTTAAGAGGTTAAACCCAGTTTTTCATCAAAGCGACTGTGACATGAAGGACATTTATTCTAACGTTAGCCAATTTATTCAAATGGGGACATAATTATTGAAGATATACAGTAAGAAATTTGCAATTATGCTTTAGGTAAAAGATCCTTAGCTAAGTATTAGAAAAAAATTATATGACTTCAGGATGGAAAACAAATACAATATAGATGAAAGGCCTCATATTATCATTTATATTAGCAATGGAAAAACAGAGATAGGTTAAATAGCCAGTATTATAAGTCATTTTTTTATTATTGAAAGAAATAGATTTGTAGGTTGGTTTGATGATTAAATCAGTAGATAAAGCTAGTTTCTGTACTTCTTTTCACATAAATTTTTTGATAAGTGTCGTTTTTTACTTTCCATTTTCTATACAAAGCAAAAAAATCATTTATAGTTTATACAGTGATGCTCATATGAATGTGAGTTACAAATATAGCTGCTTTCATTAAATAATAGTGCTTTAAATTGCTTCACACTTTTCTTCCAAAAAATTCAAACTGTTTAACTGACAATTACTGTATCATTATCCTCATTTTCCAGATAACATTTCTTTTGTTTCCTTTTTACCATTACTTTACCTTGGAAATATGCTAAACCACATGCAGAAATGCCTTATAGAATGTAAATTGACAGACAGAGATCAAAAACCAGAAAGGTTAAATTATTTGTCCCAAATCACATAAGCTATCAGTTGGAAAACTTGATACCTGCTCAGTATTTTTTTTCCTCTTGTGTTTAGAAATGTTGCTCTTAATTCACATAGTTCACATTAAAGCTAGTAAAATGCAGAGGTGACCAAGTGCAAGGACCCAGCTCTGAGCTCCCAATCCCCACCTGTGGGGCCACAGCTTCACAAGCTGTTAACTCCTTCTCTCTTCCTCTCTACTTTCCCCTCCCTTCTGAGTTTCTTTCTGTCTCTAGCCAATAAATAAATAAATAAATAACTAAAAGAGAGAGAGAGAGAGAGAGAGAATTCAGAGATTGGGAGTCAGGTAGTGTCACATCCAGAGGATCACTCATGTTTCACTGTGCAGAGTTCTAACCTCTGTTCCCCACTTGCAGGTGGAAAACTTCATGACAGCTGACAGCGTTGCAGGTATTACTCTCTTCTCTTCCATTCCCCCCCTTCCCTTTCTGTCTCTATCCAAAACTAAGCAAAATAAAATAGAGATAATTAAGAGAAGATCTGATGTCAAGAGTAGGGCAGGAAAATTCAAAAATGTAATTTAATTTTTCACTTTATTTCGGTATGTATAATATGTTCTTGTGTGCTACACACTCTCCTAAGATTGTTCTTCCCTACTCCCTTTGTATTTAAATGTGAGTTCTTACATTTTAAAAGTAGGAACACAATTATAACCTGTACATTTCACCTTAAAATGAAAAATGCCTCAAGTTTAAGTAGCTTGCACAAAATTTCATGACGACCGTGATATATAATTTGGTGAACTCAAGAAATCTATCTCTCAAGTTTGTTCTTAAGCAGTAGGATATATATTTTTTTTAACTGAGAAAGTTGTAAATCAAGGCTAAAATTACTCCAACTATTTTCTTCCTCTCCTATAGTTCTATTTTTTTTTTTTTTCTGTAGAGACGGTCATAGAACCAGCAGATGATAGTAATAAACTGATTGAACTGTGAAAAGACCAATTATTTTACTGGAGAAGTAATGGTTTACATTGTAATCATTGATACATGACTTAAAAAAATCTCATTTTTCTCTGATATCTGCAAACACTCACATCTTCAATATAGATCCTTTCCCACCATTATAAACCAGAACGAACTCCCTCTATAATTTCTTTTATTGCCTTCTCCCTTAGAGTATTTCACTTCAAAGCTGAGCAGTGCTCTAGTTAAAATAATAATAATCAAAATTTTTTACACCTGTTGACTACACCTGTTGTCATTTCAGCTCTAATGCCCAAACTAGTCTCCATTCCTATCCTCCAGCGCAAAAACAAGACATCAATCCTCCGAGTTTGTGTCCAAAAACCCGAATTACTTAGAAATGTTAACCTCTAGGTAATGGTAGAACCTGAATGCCATCTGGATTGTAGTGTTGGTAGTTCTTAAGCTTGGACCATATTAAACCAGTGCCTAAACTTCAGCCATAAAGAAATAGGATCACCACTGACTTACTGAGACTATTAAGTTCATGATCATTTGTTATGTTGCGATGTAAATGTGACACAGTATGTGTCATACGTGAAATAATCACAAAATGCCTTATTTATACATTCTCTTTATTACACATGTAATTCCATATATTGAGATCATAGGGGATAAAATAAGGCCTCAACATAAATGTACTCTTTGCCCACTTAATTCACATTGTTATAATGCCTGAATGAATTATTAGAAAATCGAAAGTGAAAACAACAACAAAAAGAAAATCGAAAGTGAGTAAAGAACCTGTCACATGCTGAGGAAATATTTTGTTATTAACTTTGCGTTCTTTCTAGTTATTTTATGTCCATTTTGAATTTATATCATTTTTTATAACAATGAAAGCTGTGTTAGTTATATGGGCTTGTCACAACAACAAAATATTAGATGATTTAGTAGGAATCTTTTTTCCCCCGCACAACTCTGAAGTGTGCTATTGTTCAGCAGGTTATACTGATTATGAAAATTCTTCTCCACTAAGGTTACATATTGAACAGGGATATCTTTGCAGTTTTTTAAAAATATTTTTTGCCCATTGAGAGACACCTATTTATTTCCTCAGCAAATTTCCTTGTCACAAATTTCCCAATCATATTCCTTTTAGTACCTGCTCATAAAACCAAATCATCAGCCATGCACCATGAATTGGTAAATAATTTCACATCTGGCCATTTTCTATTCCAAACAAAGAAAATAACTGTGTGCATTGTTACCGTTCTGCTACTGGTAGAAATATGCCTTACCAAAGTCCTTGAAATGTCCTAGAAATAGAACTTAGTACTGCAGTTGTTGAATTTGGGTTGGTGACTATAGCTTAGAGTTAGTTGTAAATCAGGCTTGAATGGCTCTTCTTATTGTTGTTATAATAATAATTATTATTAATTTTTCCTCCTCCTCCTCCTCCTCTTCTTCCTCTTCCTTCTTCTTTTATGTAAGTACATTGCAGAAAGAGGAAGCAATGAGGACCATGGGCACATTTGTCACTTCTTCATGTAACTTCTTTTTTTTTTTCATATTGCCACCAGGGCTATCGTTGGCAGTTGGTGACTGTATAATGAAACCACTACTTCTGGTCACATTTTCTTTTCTTTTTTCTCATTTTCCTTGTTTCTTTCCTTATTTTTTGGATAGATCAGAGAGAAACTGATATGCAAGGGAGACACTTGCAGAACTGGATCAGCACTGTGAAGCTTCCCCCTGTAGGTGGGGACCCGGGGCTTAAGCTCAAATCTTTGCCCATGGTAATGTGGTCCACTCTACCTGTCAGTAGCCCACCCACCTCCTCTAGGAACTGTTGTGCCTTCAGGGTTGTCCAAGCGCAGACATGTTTATGCCACTCATTGTGAAGGAGCTAAAGTCGTGTATACACATTCCATGCTGGTAGACTAACCAACACCCAGTTCAGAATGGACCACACACGTTTATGGTAACTTGGTTACAAGGACATTTAGAGAGGAAATATTTGTATAAATTATTTTGATGTGACTTTGAAAATGGAAGTAAGAAATAGGTGGGAAGTTCATACTGGTATTCTAATGAGGATTATTGGTGTATTGACAGTTAGGAGAAGAGCATCTCTGTTTTTTATTTAATTATTTGTATTAACTTTATTTATTTATTGGCTAGAGACAGCCAGGAATCAAGAAGGAAAGGAGTGATAGAGAGGAAGAGAGAGACCATTGCAACAACTCTTAGCCACTCGTGAAGCTTTCCTCCTGCAGGTGGGGGTTGGGGGTTCGAACCCAAATCCTTGTGCATTGTAACAACAGTTGTGCCAACACTTGGCCCTGAAGAAGAGCATTTCAGGTGTAGGTGTGAATATGTGTGTGTGTGTGTGTGTGTGTGTGTGTGTGTGTGTGTGTACAAGGTAGGTGTGTGTGTGTTACTACTTAATGTAGAATAATGAAAAATTACAAAATCAAGGGTGATTGACCACACTAGAGCTCAACAGCAGACATGAAAATGGCAGATTCTTTGGGAAGCATATTTTAAATTCTACAGAAACCGAATCATATGTGATTGTGGGTAAAGTTCATACACTAAATTAATATTAGTGCATGTGAATTTCAGTTAATAGATTCATTTGTTTATCTTTTTATTCTGTCCCACGTCTAATCAGATAAGCGACCTAGGGCAAGTGATTTTTTTTTAAGTCTCAATCTCATCATATGTAAAATTTTATTAAATACTTATTTCTAACAGATACTGTGATAATGAGATAATAAAAGTCACATTGTGTGATTGTAAATGAATAATGAACACTTTCACTTTATTACTCCTAACTTTACATTAAATTTTATGTGGCTTCTCCTATTTTCACAATGTTTATGATGATTTCACATTTAACGAGGTGACTGATATAATAATAAAATCACTGTGACAACAGATTATCAGTGAAAATCAATGTCTACTCTCCTACTTAAAAGAGAAATAGCAAAGTGAAAGACTAGGAAAGTCTGAAAAACTGTAATAAATTGGGGTGGCTGGAGAAATAAAAAATAAATACAATGTGATACCTTTGATTGGTTCCTAAAAAAAAAAATGGGGGAAGGGGTAATTAAAATAAGGCTTATGGTTTATTTGCTTAGATGATTTTATTATTAAGTCAACCACCTAGTTAAATCATCAAAAACATTGGGAAATCAGAAAAGCCTCATAAAATTTAATTAGTTAGCCATTACTAATAATTCCATTAATTTATCTGTTCTGATTAGTCCACAATGATTACATAAGATTTAAAGGGAGACCCTTTGCACTTCCTCCCTATTTTTCTCTATGTCCAAATAAAATATTGTATAATATTAGTAACAATATAGCCTAAAGTAAGCTATTTTAGAATTTAAATTTTATCAGTAATAAAACAACAAGGGTCAGGATATCCCTAAAGATGTTCTAATATGTCAGTATTTTAGAACTTTTATAGGAACAGATTTGTATGGTGTGTTGTAGAAGTGACTGCTATGTTTCTGGAAATACATAATAAACTGAACAATATAATATTCAAAAATTATATGATATTATTTAGAAAATGAATATGATAGATCATTATGAGTCAAAACATAAAATAAATGTCAGAGGAACTTATAAAGGAATCTGTTTAAATTATGAAAATTATATCATCCTACATAGTATTATCACAAGAGGAATTTCTTTTTTAATATCACATAATTT
This sequence comes from Erinaceus europaeus, assembly GCF_950295315.1. Lineage (NCBI taxonomy): Eukaryota > Metazoa > Chordata > Mammalia > Eulipotyphla > Erinaceidae > Erinaceus > Erinaceus europaeus. The sequence goes on from NC_080175.1 coordinate 91,300,772, forward strand.
CCATTATGCTAATGTAATTCTATATCATGCTACTCTTGGACAGCTAAGCAAATAAATCTTTTACATTTTTTCCTGAGTGACATTGTTGATCATTTAAAAAAAATCTTGATATACTTTCACAACACTTTTGTCTTTATATTCACATTGACTTATATTGAAATGTGCTTCTCTGTGTACAATTATGCTAAAAACTACAACCACTTTTTAGGCTGTGTCTCCCTCCAGAGGCCCATGGAGAGGCATCTGCTGTTTGAATATTATTTCTAGTGATTTTTTTTTCGTAGACAGAAAAGTACAGATACAGTGTTTATAGGTTTTTATAGTCACAATATGACTAGCCAGTTGAGAGTTGTCAATACAAACCAGTTGGAGTCCAAGTATTACATAATTTGAAGAACTTTATAGAAAAACAATAATAAAACAAATTAAATGAACTAATTAAATGAACTAGTAAATCTGATCTAGTTACTAGTTCATCTGATCATACACATACATTTGAATGTTTCTGAAGCCTGAATTCTATTCATTAATAAAACTTACTTACCATAAATGTCTGATTTTGCATTCCTGATCAGTTTTTATATCCTGGAATGTGACAGACAAAAGGAATTTGCTTATTTACCTGTTTGAAAAATTATTATACTTGTTGTTAGTGTTGGACTACAAGATTATAAGATTATAGGTCATAATTCCACATTGCACAAACCGCCAAGGTTCTCTGTCCCCACCCTCACATTTTCAAAAGATAACCACCATAGTTATCACAGAATTTTCGGAGCAGTATGTTTGTTGAGCAAATTATCTTTTGAAAAAATAGTATTTGGGGAGTCAGGTGGTAGCACAGCGGGTTAAGTTCCAGCCCCTGGCTCCCCACCTGCAGGGGAGTCGCTTCACAAGCAGTGAAGCAGGTCTGCAGGTGTCTATCTTTCTGTCCCCCCACTCTGTCTTCCCCTCCTCTTTCCATTTCTTTCTGTTCTAGCCAACAATGATGACATCAATAACTACAACAATAAAACTAGGACAACAATAAAGAATAAATAAATAAATATTTAAAAAAGAAAAATAATATTTGTATAATAATAGTATTCTAAGAAATTGTTTAAGTCAGCTATTCTTTATAGAACTTGTTCCCTCTAATGATGTATCCAGAGAAAAATTATTTAAGTAATCCACCTCTAGCCACTAACATCAATTAATGAAGAAGATTCCTTCAAAACACTTTTGTGTTGCTAGAATTTCAATTTTAATAACAGCCATATGTGAATATATTTTCATCTGATTCTTTGTCATGTATTGAATACTACACCCCTTTAAAAGTGCAAGTTGACTACTCTAGCCACTGGTTTTCTCAACACTGTTCTCTCAAACCTACCAAAGTCTTAATGAAAAGGCCATCCTATCACACTTGCCACTTTAGAAACTTTTAGGTATTTTCAAAAACAGAACTAGGAAACAGAAAATCAGGTAGTGCTTTCAATTTTGCACTGAGTAAATTGCTTTTTGGAAGGAAACCAGATAGCTCCTGGGACAGGTAATGGGATGCAGAGCCTCTGACCCTAGTTTGGTCTTTCCACCTAGCCTGGCTTGGTGGTGACAGAAAGCCATTAGCCTTTGATTGCTGTTTGCTGACCTGTGTGAAATGGGTTGATGGCTCCCATTCAGTTTCTAGTGGACAAGTGCATGGATTACATTTGGCAGGCTTGTTGGTAGTTCCAGAAAAATAGAGATGGATTGAGTAGACTGTGAGGTTAAAGTACTAACCCATTAGATTAGGGTTGACTTTCCTTGCAGGGGAACTTTGATCTTTCCTGGCCCATACCTAACACAGTGTTAGCTGAGATAAAAATTAGGTTGCAATGTAACCAAAAAAGCACTTGTTTGAAAATAGGAATCATGATTTGGGTATGTTCCATCAGTGTCAGGTTGTAGGGGAGTTTTAAAAGATCAAAAAGAGGAGCAATCTTAGCTCAAATCATTTGCTTGAAATTTTCAGATTGGTTGACAGTGGTTTGGAGGCAGACTGATGGAGTGTGCTCTTTCTTTTGCAGAAGTTGACAGATGGATGACCCCTCGTTTCTTTCTTAATCATTGGTAAGGAGAAAAAAAAGATGGGTGTTCTTTCCTGTTCCACAACTGGAAGTTGAGTCAGGTTCCTGAGTCAGCCTACTTATCTCGTTCTCTTTCTTTTTCTTCCAGGAAAGATATAAAGAAGGGGGGATTGTTAAATATTTTATGTAAGTCTCATCTTGCCTGCGAGAGACAAGATGGAGACTGACTCAGAGTGAGTTCCAACACAGAGAACAAAAACTACTTAAGATACAGAGGATTTGGGGGCCAGGCAATGGTGTACCTGGTTGAGCACACATGTTACAGTGCTCAAGGATCCAGGTTCAAGGCCCTCATCCACACCTATAGTGGAAGAAACTTACAAGGGAGAGTGAAACAATACTACAGATGTCTCTCTGTTTTTATCTCCTCCCGTTCTCTCAGTTTATCTAGGTATCCAATAAATAGCAAACATATAGATATGATATTTTAAAAAATAAAGATACATAGGACTTCTACCCACTATTTTGGATATGTTCTTTTTGTCATTAATAGCAGTAAATTAAAGTTTGATCTTATTTTTTAGAGCAGTTTGTTCTTGCTGGATGAGTGGTTTATAATTAAAGTAAAGTTGTATAGATATTTCTGCCATCATTTACTTTTTATTGTGATTAGTTTGTTGCCGGGCTAGCATGGGGGTGCCTCTTCCCAGGCCTGTACTCTCTGGGTTGAAGAGACCTCGACTGGAGCCAGCCTGGGCTGCTACTCACTCAGCGACGTGAGGGAGATGACTCAGGAACAGACTCGTGGTGGCAATGCAATATCTTTATTGGTCAGAGAGCCAAGGCTTGTAAAGGGCAGACCTGGAAATGGCAAGTCAGAAATGGAAATGGCTAGGAAACGGGCAGAGAAAATAAAAAGGAAGCTGGAAAGGTAGGAACTTCCTTAGCCAGTGTTGTGAGGGCTTTAACTGGTAGAATTAATAATACCCTGGAGGCAGGGAGGGTCTTTAGGGTAGAAAGAAGATAGATCAAAGGAATGGAATGGGTGGGTATCTTTCAGGCAAAACAATGATCATGTAGATAGGCCATAGTATCAGGGATGCAGGGTGGAGCCGGGAAGCTGGAGCTGGCTTAATGTTTTAAGGAATGCCAGACTCCTGGAGGTAGAAAAATGCAGGGTACTTTGTGAGGCTCCTCACAATTTCCTGACATCTCTCCCTTTCTTTTTATCTAATGGCCATAGTATCAGGAATGCAGGGGGCTTTGTGAAGCAGGGAGTCTGATAAGATGGGACAAACCTTTGGGGTTACTCCTGTCTCTCCTTGCTCAACCTCTGTGTGGAGAGAGAGACTGATAGGATAAATGCACTCCTCAGGTCAAGCCCTGCCAGGCTCTACCACACCTCACAATTTCCTGACAGTTTGTAATTATTTAAAATAGTTTATTTATTTATTTGCTAGAGGCAGAGAGAAAATGGAAGGGGAGGGGTGACAGAGAAGGAGAGAGACAGGCACTTTCAGTACTGCTCCATCACTCTTGATGCTTTTACCTACAGGGGCAGGAGGCTTGAAACCAGACCCTTGTGGATTGCAAAAGGTGAAAGAGTGGTCCCATCAGAAGAGAACCCAGAGCATCCTTGTGGATTGTAACAGGGGCACACTACTGGTTGTGCCACTACCAAGCACTGCCACCATTTGTTGATCAATAAGAATAATAACAAAACAAGAATGCCAGCCTATAAGTGTATTGTTATTAAGTTTGCAATTATTTGACACACCTCTCTACAACCTGAATTTCCTCCTTTCCTCAGAGAGATAACTCATCATTTTTAATTGCCTTAGTTCATGATTTCGTTCCTCCTTTCTGTGACTTCATGCCCCATCCCATTTTGTCAGTCCTTTAGTGAGTGTGATTTTTGAAATAAAGCCATTATAGAATACTCCAATCCATCCAAATTTAATTTGTTGAATACTATCTGAAACATACATTTGAACAATTCATCATAGTTTCTCTAATCATTTTTTCTTACTCATTATTTTCTAAATTATTCTTAACTCTGTCTCTGGCCCTTTCTGTCATCCCCTTCCATCTCAATTTCTGGCTGTGTCTATCCAATAAATCAATAAAGATAGCAGAAAATCATAAAAATTCAAAAACATTAAAAAATAAAATCTTGTACTGGTTTGGTGTACAGTAAAGGGCTCTAGGGCAGGCGAGAGGAGTTCAGGTCCTGGTACATGACAGTGGAAGAGAATTTGGCAGGGGGTGAGGGTATAGTGTTTTGGAGAAAACTGAGAAATTTTGTACATATACCAACTGCATTTACTAACTACTATAGACGATTAATGCCCCCCAGTAATAATAATAATAAAACCAGAGGGTAGAGCTGTTAACATGAATCATATTCAGATAAAGGAGATGAATGACTTATTTCAGAGAATCTAGGAGTAGTATTTCAGTATAAAATAGTCTGTATACAGGATCCGTTTCTGAAGACTGGTGTCCAGGTACCTACAACACCTTCAAGACAACCCATATTTCTTGCTGTGGACATTGTATTCCTGAAAATTCGGATGGGTAGCTCTGGGTACAGAGTGATTATGAAAACTGTCATTTTTCTAATTCTGCTAACTAGAATGTGAAATCATTGACACAATGGTGGGTCTATTGTCTTAAATGCCATCTGTTCAGCTCATGCATACAGAATCAACAAACAAAAACCCAATAACATTCTCTGGCTTACCTACAGAATGATTCATTGAAATTTCCAAAAAAAAAATGAATGTTATATCAAGATCAATAGTTTTTGTCAATATCGTCTTTGTACTAGATATTAAAATTTACTATGAGTTGTTTCATGGTTTTCAGAAGACAAGTTTTCATCCTTTTGTGCCGTGTGATTTTTCTTATAAAAGCTTGATGTTCCTTTAGTGTCTGGGTGAATTGCTAGATTGTGTCTGATCTAAGCTTTCTGGGGAAATTGATCAGTATTGTGTCCAGAGTATTGAAAGTCTAGATTCTAATATTATATAGATTATTGCAAGCCATGTTTTATACTTCTCATTAGTTTACACTCATTTTTTATAACTACTGAAATATTTGATGTTCAAAATATAAGGATTATTATTATTATGAATTAATGCCTTGGTTTCTAAATTTTTAGATTTCATAATATTGTTTCCTTTGAATGAAAATTTACAATGGTAGTAACTCAGGCACTATTAGTGTGTGTGTGTGTGTGTGTGTGTGTGTGTGTGTGTGTGTGCATGTTTAGGATATACACTCATAAAGTTTGTTCAACAATCAGTAAACTTTTTAACTAATTTCATCATGCTAGACACCATATGCCTAATCAGGTCATCTCAAGATACTCAAAGTGGTCCTCAGATCACTTAGGTTTTTTGTTTGTTTGTTTGTTTTTCATTTTATTTTATTTTATTTTCTACCAGGGTTATGACTGGGGCTTGGTACCTACAGTTCCAATCCACTGCTCAGTTTTTCTTTTCTTTCTTCCTTTCTTTCTTCTTTCCTTTCTTTCTCTCTTTATTTGGCAGGACAGAAAGAAACTGAAAGAGGAGAGGAGATAGAGAGAGGAAGAAAGACAAACATCTGCAGATTTGCTTTACCACTCATTAATCATTCCCCCTGCAGGTGGAGAGTGGGGCTTGCACCCTGGTCTTTGCACATAGTGATATGTGCGCTTAACCAGGTGCACCACCACCTGCCCCCGCCCCCACTCCAAACCCTCAACTTTATCAAGCATATTATTTTGAGCTCAGAGACGTCAAAATCCCAGAGGCTGACAAGATGCTTACTTGGATAATGAGCCTGCTTTGTCAGGCCTAAGAGTCTGGTTCTGGGCCCTGTCTATTGGAGAAAGCTTTTGTTCTGTGGTATCTGTCCTCTCCTTTTTTGTCTCTAGGTCTCAATGTTACAGGGGAGAAAGAAAGAAAAGAAAAAGAAAGGAGAGGTGAGGGGAAGGGAGCAGAGAGGAGGGAAGGGTAGATATAAGAGAAAAGGAAGGGAAGGAGGGAGGGAGGGAGGGAAGGAAGGAAGGAAGGAAGGAAGGAAGGAAGGAAGGAAGGATTGAAGAAGTTTGCTGATTCCAGACTTCCTGATATTTGATTCTGAAAATCTTACTGATTGTTACCTTTGCATCTATATTTGCAAAATATGTGTTTTACTTGTTATTTGATTACAAGGTACATTGTTTTCACTAACAATTTACTATGAGGCCTATATTTCAGGCTCTGTCCCATTATCACAAAATCTTGCTCAAAGGCAAAGTCAGGATATTTCAGAGGTCTCTGCCCACAAGCAGTAGAGAGTTGGATTGTTAACAGTGACCTCCCATAAAGCTGCTGCCATAATGGTTTGGAGATTGTATATGGGATCACTGGAATAAACTCGATATCTTATGGCATCAAAAGAATATACCTGAAAGAAGGATATTTGGATAATGACAGTTTTAAGTACCTTTACTTGCCCTGATGTTTTCTTGCTTAGAAATGTATTCTGGTCTTGTCTATGTAATGTATAACCACCTGCTGTTTTGTCTGAACAATGTCATGTAATGCATAAGTTTTACAAATAAACACTCCTTGAAGCTTGGGGTGCAGACACACACTTGATACTGTCCTAACTACAGATGCCATATGTCTGTGTTCCCACCTGACCTCTTCTGATCGACTGTGTGGTGACTGCCTGTGGTTATTTCTTCTCCACTCTGGGACACATCTAAACGTCTAACCTCAGGGCCCTTGCAGCTGACTAAGGTTTTCTCTACCTATGCATGATCCATAAAAAAAAAAAAAAAGGAAGAAGGGAGGAAGAGGAAGAAAGGACATAGGCCCTAGAAACTACAAGGCTTTTATTCTCTCACGGATCATTCTGTCCTTCCCCCAGTCAAGGGGAGGATTGTCATTTCTGACTCTTGCTACTTAAGGTACATGATTGTCTAACAGTGTCGAATATTACCCAGGTATAGGTCTATCTGTCAGGTGAGAATCACGCTTTAGTCTTGACCCAAAATGAGGTCATCTCCTCCTTGTCATTTGACCTCTCTGACATTTATTTCCTCAGTCCATCCTGCCCTTCACGCAGGAATTTATTCACTTTTCTCATCTGCAGAGTTTGGAACTTAAATAATCTCTGTAGCCCCTCCTCTATGAATACTTTTAACATTCATTTCCCTTTGTTACCATCTGTAATTCTATTATTGTTATTGCTATGATTGTTATTATTTAATCAGCCTGAGAAGAATCCAGAAGAGTGATAAAAATTTTCCCTGCACTCTCTGACAATGTCTTTTCTAAAAATTATTTCAGAGGACACAATATTGGGCTTCTATGATGAAATATAAAAAGAAAGGAAAGAAGAAAGGGAGGCAAGAAAGAAGAAAGGAGCAGAGAGAGAAAGAAAGGGAAAAGGAACCATTCGAATGAATAGCTATGACAAAACACGTGACTATTTTGGAACAAATATCATTTCTCAGGATCAACCTACTTTTAATTTTTTTCAACCTATTTTTATAACAGAAAAACAGAGGTATTGGGGCCCGGGTGGCAGTGTAGCGAGTTAATCACACATGACACTAAGTGCAAGGATGGGTACAAAAGATTCCAGTTCAAGACCCCGGCTCCCTACCTGCAGGGGAGTTGCTTCACAAGCAGTGAAGCAGGTCTTTAGGCGTCTTTCTCTCTCCCTCTCTGTCTTTCCATCCTCTCTCAGTTTCTCTCTGTCCCTCTGTCCTAGCCAAAAATCACAACAGCAACAACAACAATAATAACAACAACAATAAACAACAAGAGCAACAAAAAGGAAAAAATAGCCTTCAGGAGCAGTGGATTCATAGTGCAGTCACTGAACCCCAGCGAGAGCCCTGGAGGAAAAAAAGGGGGGGCAGGTGGGATCAGAGGTATTAATGAAGCCTTAAAATTTATTAATTTCTCATTATTAATGTTATTAATAATTAAATGTTATTATTATTTTGTTGTTGTTAATGGGTTTAGTTCATAGAAAGGGCTTTGAAATCTGGACGTTTGCAAATTTGGGAGAAAAAGCCTTAAATGTGAAGGAAGAGTTCTCCCCAAAAAACGTTCTTCTTCACTCTGCCTGGAAGACTTTAATCTCATTATGGTGTTTCCTAGAGAAGGCTGAGTTTAAATTTGCTAGCCATTGTTTTAGTGTGATTTCCTTGGTAACCTCCATCACTGATCTTCCCTTACCTCTCTCCAGCTTTTGTCTTGGCCCAGTATTTGACATCTGAGACATGTGAATGAGTTACTGGTTTCTGTGAGTCTCCCCCTTTCTTTAAGAGATGTGCATGTTATTGTTAAGCTGTCATTTTCCTGTCTCTCTTACCTTAATCACTTTGACTTATATTTACTGTTGATGCATTGTGTGTTACAAAGGATTCTCCAGAAAAATAGAAATAATCAAATATGTATACAAAGATGCACGCACATGAAAGTTTCTGTAGGCATTTAGGGACCTATTGACAGAGTTATTCTAAGTGATTTGTGCACACAAATATAGAGGCTAAGAAATTCCAACATATTTCACCAGGAAGTCAAAAGTAGCAGACTCTATTTCTCTGTTGCATTTGCAAAGCCAGCAGAATAAAAAAAATCTACAGTTTACATTTCCATTTTTGATTTTAAGACAGGAAATAATCTGTACATCCCAGCTCAGGCAGGCAGAAGGGGGTGGATTTTACTCAACTTTTTTGTTCTACTCAAGTCTTGAATTGACTGAGTGAAATTCTCACACTAGTTGGAACAATCTGTTTTACTCATTTTACTGTTTTAAAGGCCAATCTCATTTAGAAATACTCACACAGATACACCCAGAGTAATATTTGATCAGACTTTCAGCAGTGGAGTCCAGTCAATTGGATACTTCAAATTAATTTTCACATTAGAAATAAATGTGAATTCACTGAATTAAATGAGCTTTCTGATAAAATATCAGCAGACCCACCCTACTAGGGAAAGAGAGAGGCAGGCTGGGAGTATGAGTATGAGTAACTTAAATGAGTCTTTAAAAAATTATGTGAACAAATTTGTTTACTGGTTGATTCCTACTGAACATTTAGAAAATTGAATTTAGTTATACACAACAATATGCTTTTCTACTTCACTATTTATTTATACAACTAATGGATTTATATATGTGATAGCAAGTATTTCTCTCTCTATATATATATATGTATATAATACATGTGTATGGTTATATGAATTTTTATTTGAAACTTATTAATGATGTTTATTAAGTTGAAGAAGTGTTAGGAGCACTTAGTTTTCACATTGTACTTTAGATAACAAAAATAAAAACGTATTTCATGCTTTATTAGCAATGATAAAATAGTAGCTACAGAAGAGAAAAACAATCCAAACTGCTTATTTGTGTTGTGGAATCATAGCTTCAATAATTCAATCCAGTCTGACGTGACTGGGTCAAAAGATTACCTGAAGTTGATAAATTGGATTAACCTTAACTCTCAGTGCTTTGACAGCAGTTAGCATTCTAAAACTGAACTTGGAAAATGGGAGGACAGGCATCCAGGGAGGTGACTCTGCTCACGCAAAACTTGCATGCGGCAGTCAGGCGGTAGCACAGTGGGTTAAGCGCAGGTGGCACAAAGTGCAAGAACCCAAGTAAGGACCCTGACTCAAGTCCCCAGCTCCCCACCTGTAGCTGGGTCGCTTCACAAGCGGTGAAGCAGGTCTGCAGGTGTCTGTCTTTCTCTCTCCCTCTCTGTCTTCTCCTCCTCTCTGGATTTCTCTCTATCCTATCCAACAACAGTGACATCAATAACAGCAACAATAATAACTAAACAATAAAAAATCAACAAGGGCAACAAAAGGGAATAAATAAATAAATATTTTTAAAAAAAATCTTGCATGCATATGGTCATGAATTGAATCTTCAGTACTGAGCATACTAGTGTTACAATCTGGTTCTCTCTCTCCCTAAACAAATAACTCTTCAAAAAATAGTAAAATAAAAGGACAATAATTAGAGACTCTCATCTATAGTCCTGTTCCTTTGATTTTCTTGTTTAAATAATGAAGTATAGTATACTTAAGATCAATTATAGGGAGTCAGGCGGTAGCGCAGTGGGTTAAGCGCAGGTGGCGCAAAGCAAGGACCGGTGTAAGGATCCTGGTTCGAGCCCCTGGCTCCCCACCTGCAGGAGAGGTGCTTCAGAAGCGGTGAAGCAGGTCTGCAGGTGTCTATCTTTCTCTTCCCCCTCTTCCTTCCCCTCCTCTCTCCATTTCTCTCTGTCCTATCCAATAACAACAGCAATAACTACAACAATAAAGCAAGGGAAACAAAAGGGAATAAATAAATAAATATGTTTTAAAAAAAGATCAGTTATAGGCGTTGTTCCGGAAGAAAGCACTAGGACAATGCCTCATTACAATTCAGGAGGCTGGGCGATCTGAAGTGCTTGGATGCCTTCCAGTATGTCCGTGAATCCTGTACCCTCCTACTTCAGCCTGTAGTAATACTTCCTGAAAACAGAAGGAAGGAAAGGTTGATTGTGGTAATAATCCCTGCATCTACTGAACCTTCGAATGGCAGTACACTGGGGCTGTTTTTCCCCTGCTGGCCAAAACTGATGTGAGCCATGTGGATTTCTCAGACACACAACTCCTAGGGTCTAGATAGTAGGATCTGAGTAAAAAGAAGGGGTGTTGATTGAATTGCACACATGGATGGGAAAATTGTGAAGATTTTTAAGCCCAGGTACATGAAAAAGTTAAAATTCAAGATGTATAGTAACAGACCTCATTATACCCCCACCCCTAGGAAATAATAAAGTGATAACAATAATGATAAAGTACAAAACAGGATGTCTTGACATATCTTTTTGAAAAATTTGTTCTTTTTAAAAATATATTTATTTACTTATTATTGCATAGAGACAGAAAGATTGAGAAGGGAGGGGGGCAATAGAGAAGAAACAAAAGATACACTTGCAGCCCTACTCTACCATTTGTGAAGCCTTCCCCCTGCAGGTGGGAAGCAGGGGTTTGAACCGATGTCCTTGTGCACTGTAATGTATATACTTAACTGAAAACACCATCGCCTGGTCCCCTTGACATACCTATCCAGTGGAACACTGAGTTGCTGTCAGTCTCACCTGACTATGACAGCATTTTGATACTATAATATTGACAGTCCTGACAACCTGAGGACCATGGCAAACACTACCAGTAGAAATTTCACTTGCTAAATGGGAACAAATAAAAAATACTAACTGATGGACAGCATCCAATTAGACTTGTGAAAGGGTAAGGGGGTTGGAACATGAGCCCTACGATAGCCCCTTGTTTGGAGAGAAATGTTCCAGTTCTCTCATGAGTCTGCCCACCTACCAGTCTGCCAAGAAGCATAATTTCCCTTTAAAAGATTGTTCTTTCAGATTAAACTCTCAAGTCTGACTGCTTTATTTTCACTTATTTTTTTCTTGGCTAATCACTATTTCCTTGCTCACTAGCATTGTATCCTGTTGAAATACTGAACTTTAGTTAGTCACCACCACTGAATTCATTCTTGGACAAATAAAACTCCACCCACAAGAGAGGCCCCAAAACATAGCAGGCCAAGATTTGGCTTAATTATGATGATTACTGAAGCAATATGTATATGATGATTCATAAAACATTCAATTTAAAATTGCTACAGCTGAAAAAAACAAAACACTATCTGAGAGAAAATGGGTCCAGAGAGGTGAAACATTTAGTGAGCACTCCGAGATAACCAGTATTTCAGATGAGTATTCTTAACCCTCAGTTCTACTTAAACAGCTAAATTTGTGCTCATTTTTTAGAGTTAAGGAAAAGTGGGCTCACTGAATTGACTTTTAAAGGTCACATGCTACCTGAAAATTGTAGAAGTACTTACTATGTGAAGGCAGATCTGACTCCGGTTCCTGATGTGATACTCATTGTGGTGTCATTTTGCCTGTGGCATTGTATTTAGATGACTTTTTGAGGAAATCGTATACAATTACTGCACAGTATAAGATAAAATGTCAGGATTTTTTTTATCAGAGGAGGCAGCATTTAAGTTAGATACAGATTCAAATTACTTAGCATTTATAAAAAAAAGTAACTTTTGATTAAATATAATATAAAATTCAAATGCTTTCTAATCATGTTCTAGGTGGTCCTTTAAGTTCAATTTTAGTTTCTGCATAGATAAACCCTAACACAAGTCACAAATCTTCTATTTCTTTTGCACTGTTTATATTTATGGTGGATTATACTTCTCACCTCCCTTGAAGTCGGAAATATTTTCCTCAAGTTTCTGAAGTAGACCAGGACCTGTTACTAACTTGCCTGTATTTTTACATCCCAAAATGTTTAAACACTCTTTGAATGCTATTTCTACGGATTTTAAAATATGTATTCCATCAAAGATTTTTTCCTTTAATCATGTTTTGCTTAATATAACAATTGACTATATGATCAAAACATGTATACACAGGATACCATGACCAAGACTGTAGCTAATACTTAATAAAAGACGAGTCCTATAAACCCATTAGTCTAGGTCAGTAAGAGTTGCTTATGTGACTAAATACCTTCCTAGACTGCACTTAGTTATCTACAGTGAGGTTCTAAAACTAGAAATAAATATTATCTTAACTGCAGGCAAAATACTGCTATATCAGAAAATATTGTTATGAGCTAATAGATGAGATCTGACACAAGGAAAGTGACACTTTCTAGCGTATCAGATTCCTGAATTTAACTTTTGTTCCGAAGACAGGGCAAATTACTTTTTTCTTTCTAACACTACATGTGCAATTCTATGAAGCAAAAAGGTACTGCCTTCGCAGCTAGATTTCATTATCAGGAGCAACAAAATGAAAGGCTTTCCAGCACAGCTCGTTAGTGCCCTCTATTGATGTCTTGAATTGTTCAGATCATTTCAGGAAAGGGAGGAAAAAACATGATCTTATTTTTTTTTTCCTGAACAAACTGTGATAATATACATTATCATGTATAGTGTTCATTACTAGAATACCAGATTCCCTTTAACCAACACACACACACACACACACACACACACACACACACACACACACACCAGAGAGAGAAAGAGGAGATGCAGGAAGTTAAAGTGATTGAAAAATGAAAACTCATTAGGAAATGTCCTAGATTAATGCACAAAATATAGACTGCATGAATACATTTATGGAGAATCTGCAGTCAGTTCTTGAAGCCTGCAGTGCCATTAGAAAAAAATCTTTCTCTGTGAAACTTTACTTAGATACAGCACTGATCATCACTGATCATTAATCTTACTTTTTTTTAATCCTTACTTCAAGGATTGCAGGCTTCAGTAATTTAATTTTGAAATTTTATTTACCTACACAATTGTATTGCATTAACTTATTTTAAAAGATGTGCTTCTTCATTATAAAAATATAACTTTTCGTAAAATTAAGGACAATTTCTGCAGATAAATGTGTGACTTGATTTTAACAAGTAAACTAATATAGTCTCTGAGAGTTCTTTCCATTTATTCTCTTTTGATTTTTTTTAGTTTGTTCATATATTTATTATCAAAGCTGGAAATTCTAAGCTTTTTAATGATAGTTTGGATAACATGTAAGTTTAATTAATTAATCAATTATTGCCACCAGGGTTATTGCTGGGGGCACTACAAATCCACCTTTCCCAGTGGCCATATTTTTCCTTTAAAAAAAAAACTTAATTTTATTTGATAGTACAGAGAGAAATTAAAAGGGAGGGAGGAGATAGAAAGGGAAAAAAGAGAGAGACATCTGCATACCTGTTTCACCACTTGTGAAGCTTCCCCCTGGCAGGTGGGGAGCAAGGCTATGACTTGGATCCTTCCTATGTGTGTACTCACCCCCCCAGGTTAGCTGGCTTTACTGAGGACATTATTATTGTGTACGAGATTTGAGTCTTTGCCACACTGCATTGAGATAAACAGAGATGCAAGACAAGAAAGTTCCTACAACTGATTGAGTCATCTTTCACTGCATCAACACTATGCACGTTAAATGTACTAGTACAAAAAACATGATGAAGAATCAAACACAAATGATAAAATTCCTTCTGTTGATTTATGAGATTTCAGCATAACACTTAATCTGATTATTAGCATTAATGCAATAATAGATAATGTAAAAACCCTAACTTTTCTAAATGATTGATGATAATTAAGGATTTATTCATTCAGAAATACAAAGTGTTTTGCATATCTTGCCTCAATAAGTTTAACTGTTTTTTCTTTTGTTATTATCAGGGTTTTATTGTTCTGCTGTTTATTATTTTTTTCCCACACAGAATGAGAAGACCCTATCCAAGTGTGTTATTTTTTAGGCCTAATCACATTTTTAATACTAGACTTTCCTGGATTGGAAGGGAAACTTATCTCCTTCTCTGGATCCTTTCCTTCTCTTTATCTCTTGTTACTCCTCCACTTTTATTTCCTTCTTCATCTTTTATCCGCATGTTCAAGTAAATTTACAATTGATATCTAATAATTATTTTATATTAGTTTGTGACTATTTTTTTCTGGGTGATGAGGTTCACTTCATAAATTAAGAGTACAGAAATACATAATAGCTCTAAGATTCATATACAGTCATCATCAACATCCAGGGGAAACATAGCAAGGTATGTTACAGGTATATTAAGTTCATTGTCAAGAAGATATTTCCAGGAGTCCAGCGGGAGCGCAGCGGGTTAAGTATTCAGGTTTGAGCCCCTGGATCCCCACCTGCAGGGGAGTCGCTTCACAGGCGGTGAAGCAGGTCTGCAGGTGTCTATCTTTCTCTCCCTTCTCTGTCTTTCCCTCCTCTCTCCATTTCTCTCTGTCCTATCCAACAACGACGACATCAATAACAACAACAATAATACTACAACAATAAAACAAGGGAATAAATAAATAAATATTTTTTAAAAGAAGAAGATACTTCCATCTAGCTGGACATAGATAAAACTGTATCACTAGGTCAAGAAAAAATAAAGCTATCCAAACCCTCTTCTAAAAGTTTATAACGCATAACGGAAGAAACTTTCCTACACACAGTAATGTGAGTCACCAATAGTTGTGCAGCAGGTATTCTGTGTGTTTTGTTGACTTACAGCTTTTTAAATTTCGGAGTAGGCTTTTTCTTATCATTACTGCTTGTCTTGCTTTTATACTTGGCCAATTTTCTAGCAGTATTCCCAGTGGAACAGATAAAACTAGCCTACTTGAACTTTCTATGATGTATTAGACAAAAAAAAAAAAGTCTTTCAAAGGAAAATAAACAATTGCTAAGGAATTGAAGCTCTTCCAGATTCATTACTATGCATATTATGGGCCAAAAGAATGGCCTAGGAGGTCTGTCAATTGCTCATATATATTTTTTTCATACAAGATGATTTTTTCTTTTAAAGTTTAATGACTTGGGATTTCATTTACACCAAATAATGAGAGCCTGTACAAGACTGAAACTTGTATCTTGGGTGTTGCCATGCACTGTTGCACTTGATAGATAATTTATTCAGAGGGCTAGAAGAGAGCTTCTCAAAAATAACTGACATTGAGGATGCCAGTAAACATTGTTGCCATGCACATGCCAGCTGTGAAATCATTAGTAGGTGAACATCCTACCGTGAAAACAGCTTCAAACTGACACACAGAGGGATGCGTTTTCATCAAGGTCATAAATTAGTTCAGGAATATGTCCTATTTACAGTTCTCTATATGCCTATTCTGTCTTCTGCATTTTTTTTTACTGATTTTAAATTGGTGTATAAAAGGCATGATACTCTATTGTTCATATTTTTCCCCACCCTCATTTTATTAGGAGGTTAATGGTTAACTGTATAATTGTCTACACATGGGCTCCATTTCCTAACTCCTCATCCTGGATAGATAGCTGCAGAATACTCTCAACCTGGGGACTAAACCACTCCTGCACCCCAGAATTTTTTGTTTTGGTGCTATACTACCACCAGTCCAAGTTTTACCCAGAGTTTTCCATTCTGATTCTGTCTTCTGAATTTCACTTATTTGTGTGGTCAATAGGCATCCCTCCCTCTTTCTTTCTGATTCATGCCACCCAATACTTTGCATTCAGGTCCCAGCCAAGATGAGGCAAAGATTGGGGTTTTAGAGTTCCTGGTCCAGTATCTACCTTTTTAATATATGGCCTTGGTTCACTAACATTGTTCATATTTCTGTCAATTTTGTCCTTCTTTTTCCTTGAAGTTTTTTTTTTTTTTTTTGGATTGCTATTCTACCATTGATGTTCTCATTTAGAGTTGGAATTTGCTTGCTTCCTTTCTTTTTTTTCAGTATCCACTGATACTTTTTTTTTTATTATATATTTTTAAATTTTTTTTTTTATTAAATAAAGGATTAATTAACAAAACCATAGGGTAGGAGGGGTACAACTCCACACAATTCCCACCGCCCAATCTCCATATCCCACCCCCTCCCCCGATAGCTTTCCCATTCTCTATCCCTCTGGGAGCATGGACCCAGGGTCATTGAGGGTTGCAGAAGGTAGAAGGTCTGGCTTCTGTAATTGCTTCCTCGCTGAACATGGGCGTTGACTGGTCAGTCCATACTCCCAGTCTGCCTCTCTCTTTCCCTAGTAGGATGGGTCTCTGGGGAAGCTGAGCTCCAGGACACATTGGTGGTGTCTTCAATCCAGGGAAGTCTGGCCGGCATCCTGATGACACCTGGAACCTGGTGACTGAAAAGAGAGTTAACTTACAAAGCCAAACAAATTGTTGAGCAATCATGGACCCAAAGCTTGGAAAAGTGGAGAGGAAGTATTAGGGAGGTACTCACTGCAAACTCTAGTATACTTCTGCTTTCTTACTTTGGTGCCATACTCCAAACTCAGTCAATTTCTGCTTTGCGTTTCTACTTCTTTTTTTTTTTTTTTTACATGCATAACATTCCCCAGATTCCCATTTAGCAATACAACCTTTTTAATATATGGCCTTGGTTCACTAACATTGTTCATATTTCTGTCAATTTTGTCCTTCTTTTTCCTTGAAGTTTTTTTTTTTTTTTTGCATTGCTATTCTACCATTGATGTTCTCATTTAGAGTTGGAATTTGCTTGCTTCCTTTCTTTTTTTTCAGTATCCACTGATACTTTTTTTTTATTATATTTTTTTTAATTTTTTTTTTATTAAATAAAGGATTAATTAACAAAACCATAGGGTAGGAGGGGTACAACTCCACACAATTCCCACCGCCCAATCTCCATATCCCACCCCCTCCCCCGATAGCTTTCCCATTCTCTATCCCTCTGGGAGCATGGACCCAGGGTCATTGAGGGTTGCAGAAGGTAGAAGGTCTGGCTTCTGTAATTGCTTCCTCGCTGAACATGGGCGTTGACTGGTCAGTCCATACTCCCAGTCTGCCTCTCTCTTTCCCTAGTAGGATGGGTCTCTGGGGAAGCTGAGCTCCAGGACACATTGGTGGTGTCTTCAATCCAGGGAAGTCTGGCCGGCATCCTGATGACACCTGGAACCTGGTGACTGAAAAGAGAGTTAACTTACAAAGCCAAACAAATTGTTGAGCAATCATGGACCCAAAGCTTGGAAAAGTGGAGAGGAAGTATTAGGGAGGTACTCACTGCAAACTCTAGTATACTTCTGCTTTCTTACTTTGGTGCCATACTCCAAACTCAGTCAATTTCTGCTTTGCGTTTCTACTTCTTTTTTTTTTTTTTTTACATGCATAACATTCCCCAGATTCCCATTTAGCAATACAACCTTTTTAATATATGGCCTTGGTTCACTAACATTGTTCATATTTCTGTCAATTTTGTCCTTCTTTTTCCTTGAAGTTTTTTTTTTTTTTTTGGATTGCTATTCTACCATTGATGTTCTCATTTAGAGTTGGAATTTGCTTGCTTCCTTTCAAGCGGGACACCTTTTAAGTAATTCTTGGCAAGGTAGGATTGGTGATGATTAATTCCTTTCATTTCTGTATGTTTAGGAAGGTTCTAGTTTCTCCTCCATACTTGAAGGATAAATTTCCAGGGTAGAGTATTAATGGTTGGAAATTCTTATCTTTCAGTACAGTGAATATGCCATTCATTATCTTCTTGCATCTAGTGTTTATGGTGAGATCTGAAGATAGCCAGATGGTTTTGTCTTTGTATGTCAGAAATACTTCTCCCTTCACCCCCACCCCAGTGGTCTGAATTAGCTTTTCTTTGTCTCTACTTTTGGATAGTTTTACAATGATGTGTCCTGGTGTGTTGTATGCTTTACATTGGGTTGTTCTAGTTCTCCCCCGCCAAGAGAATTGGATCAGTCCTGCTAATTTCGGGGGCCCGCTTGGCCCCGCCCCTAGGAACCCCGAGAGGGTTCCTGAGTTCCGAGTAAGAGAGAGTGCTTGCGCCGGGGCGGGGGAGACAGCAGAGTTCTGTTTGGTGATTAGTTTGTTTTAGTTTATGAATCATTGTTCCTGAATAAAGAAATACAGCTTCCCTGCCCAGCCGTGTGTCTGGTCGTCTCTGTTACCCGCCCGTGAAGCTAGCCTGGCCAGCTAGAGCCTCCGAATTTTAACAACACTGGTGTGGGCAATTCTGAGTGAAAAGTCATAGGTGTTCTTTTAGCTTTCTCTATGCTTCTATTTTCAGCATTTCCCAGGTCTGGAAAACTTTCCACTATGACTTCTATGAATGTGATCTCTATTCCTCTCTTCTTCTCTTCATCTTCAGAGGCCCCAATAACTCTTACTTTTTCTCTTCTGATGGAGTCTACTACTTCATCAAGAATTACTTGATTTTTGAGTCATTCTTTTCCAATAGCCTGGCACTCAGAGTGTGGTGGTTTTATCTTCTATCTATGACATTTTCTCATCAAGCTGAATTATTCTATTTACTTAGTCTCTTATGTAAGTCATGAGAGAGAGAGAGAGAGAGAGAGAGATACTTGTGGCCCCGCTTCACCACTCATGAAGCTTTCCCCCTACAGGTGGGGGCTGGGGGCTCAAACCTGGGTCCTTATGCATTTTAACATGTGCATTCAACCAGGTGTGCCACCACCCAGCCCCCCATTTCTCAGTTTTCCACATAACAATACAATCCCCACTAAGTCCTCTTTCATTCTTTTCCCGGACCTATATTCCACCCCCCAACCCACCCCAGAGTCTTACTTTGGTGCAATACACCAATTCCAGTTCAGGTTCTACTTGTGTTCTCTCTTCTGATCTTGTTTTTCAACTTCTTCCTGAGAGTGAGATCATCCCATATTCATCCTTCTGTTTCTGACTTACCTCATTTAACATGAATTTTTCAAGGTTCATCCAATATCGGCTGAAAATGGTGAAATCACCATTTTTAATAGCTGAGTAGTATTCTGATGTGTATATACCACAACTTGCTCAGCCATTCATCTGTTGTTGGACACCTGGGTTGCATCCAGGTTTGGGCTATTACAAATTGTGCTGCTATCAACATAGATATACACAAATCTTTTTGGATGGGTGTGTCAGGTTCCTTAAGATATATTCCCAGGAAAAGAATTGCAGGAGCATAGGGTAAGTTCACTTCTACCTTCTGAGAGTTCTCCAGACTGTTCTCCACAAAAGTTGGACCAATTTTCATCACCACCAGCAGTGAAAGAGGGTTCCTTTGACCCCACAACCTCTCCAGCATTTGTTACTGCTACCTTTTCTGATGTATGATATTCTCACAGGAGTGAAGTGGTGTTTCATTGTTGTCTTTATTTATATTTCTCCAACAAAGTATGTGGTAGTTCTTCACCATATCTCCCCAATTCATCAAGAGAACAGTGTGGGAAGGTTCTTGCTACACAGCAGCTGTATCTCCTCTCCTTTCCCCAGTCAACTAGGAACATTTAAGGAGACCACCTGGGACCACAAAAAGACAGAACGAGAACGACTTTGAGAACCCACTAAATCACCAGTGAGCGCAAACACGTGTGGCTCGTGGACAGAGAGAGGCCTAAGGAGAGATTCCTGGGGCAAAAGCCAATATCTACTCCCAAGCGGCTGGTTAACAGTTGAGGTTGAGGTGCCACCTCCAGTCTGTTTTACTAACAAGAGGACAGTTGAAGGGAGGAGAGGACTCCTCTAATGCTCACCAAATGCCACTCTGAGTCTAAATTGCCACTGCCCCTTGGTGGTTGGAACAGCAGCTGGCCTCCCAGCTGACATTGGGGGGCAGAGAACTGGCTCAGAAACTCAGGAGAAGATCTGCTGCTGTTGCTCTATAGCTCACCTCTGGAAGCCTAAAATTAACTCAGATGTTTAGGAACACTGGCAGAAAGGAAAAACACAAAGTGACACTTGTACTGGGTATGGTGTGTTTTAGCAAAGCAAAATAAGGACTTAAAGGGAGAGAGTGGAAAGAACATTGGGGCCCTGGTGCATGATAATGGCAAAGGACTTAAATTGAAGGCAAGAATATTCTGCAGACACTTATAATGGGGAGATAAAAAAATAAACCCATATATCAACAGTTTAACTAGAAACTATTAATCCTTCAATAAAATAAAAAATAAAGCAAATGATAAACTACGTCTTGACAATGAAAAACCCTTAGATTTTTAATACTGGATACTTCACTAAAGATTTATCTTATGAGGCCAGACAGTGGCATACCTGGTTTATACAATGTGCAAGGACCCTAGTTTGAGCCTCCAGTCCCCACCTGTCTGCCGTGGGTGGAAAGGCGACTTTGTGAGTGGTGAAACACTGCTACAGTTGTCTTTTTCTCTCCCTCTCTGCCTCCTCCTACCCTCTTGATTTCTGGCTGTCTTTATCCAATAAATCAAATATATTTTTTAAAAAATTATAAGATTTATCTGACTTATGGGAGAAAAATCTTTCTCCAAAGCCAGTAAGTTTCCTGTTCCTTCTGAAATGTCCTCTCCTCCCCTCCAAGTCAAACCTATACCTACTACCCCTTCTAAATGTCCTTTATTTTTCCTCTCTCTCTGGGTCTAGATGGAATTACAATTCAGAGTGTTCTGGTCTCATCCCCTAATGTTTCTTCCACTTTGAAAGTATGGTTTAAATTTTTTTCTTTTTTTTTGTTATTAATTTAATTATGATCCATAAGCTCATTGGATAATAGGGGTACAATTCCACACAATTCCCACCACCAGAGTTCCGCAGCCTGTCCCCTGTTGGAGGATTCTAGAGGGTTGTACCCAGGAAAGTCAGGTTGGCATCATGGTAACATCTGCAACTTGGTGGCTGAAAAACATTAAGATATAAAGCAGAACAAATTGTTTCATAATCAGGAACCAATCGGTGGGGTTTACAGTTAATGATATTTATATACTTTTCCCATATTTGGGAACTACTCTCTTCCTTTGATCCAGCTTTCTAGTCCTATTTCCTGCTCTGAAACCATCTCCCCAGACAGTATCTTTAGCCCATCTGTATGTTAGCTGTCAGGCTCAAGCAAAAGTTAGTAAAGACACGGGCCCTGTGTAATATACCTAAAATAGACTCACTAACTTTTTCCAGATTGGAGACCCCAAATCTCATCTACTCTATTCTTACTTTTAGTTTCCTGATTACTGAAATTTTTGTTCTGGTTAATATCTTAATGTTTTTTCAGCCACCAAGTTGCAGATGCTACCATGATTGCCAACCTGATCCCCAGGGGCAGACGATGTCACCAATGCATCCTGGAACCCCACTTCTCCAGAGCCCTGCCCCACTAGGAAAAGATAGAAACATGGTGGGAGTGTGGATAGACTGGTAATGCCCATGTTCAGCAGAGAATTAATTACAGAAGCCAGACCTTCCACCTTCTGCACCCCATAATGACCCCAGAAGAATAAAGAATAGGACAGCTTCCAATGGAGGGAATGGGATGTGGAACTCTGGTGATGGGAATTGTATGGAATTGTGGCCGGTGCACCGCTATGTTCCATCGCTGGGGAGCCAGAGACGACCCGAACTGCCCCTGCGGCTCCAGACAGACGATGACCCACATAGTCAACGACTGCCACCTCTCCAGATTCAAAGGAGGTC
This sequence comes from Erinaceus europaeus, assembly GCF_950295315.1. Taxonomy (NCBI): domain Eukaryota; kingdom Metazoa; phylum Chordata; class Mammalia; order Eulipotyphla; family Erinaceidae; genus Erinaceus; species Erinaceus europaeus. The sequence continues at coordinate 91,322,847 of NC_080175.1, forward strand.
TCGAAACTTTACAGCAGGCTCAACCTGACGCTGTTGACTGGCTACGGAAGAAGGGCAAACGCTAGAAGAAGAAGAATTATGTTCTTGTCGATCATTATTATATATATCAGATGAGATTTGGGGGTCTCCATTTTGCAAAAATCTAGGAATTCTACTTTAGGTATATTCCAAGGGGCCCATGACTTTATGAATTTTTGCCTGAGCCCCACAGCTAACATGTAAGTAGGCTAACGGTACTGTCTGGGGAGATTGTGTCAGAGTTGAAAATAGGACTAGAAAACTGACATATTTTTCAAAATCATGGTGGATTTCAGATTACCATTTCCCAGCTGCTTATCTATAAATTCTGACTCAATCACTCTGTATACTAACTGTCCTTATCATCTTTACTCACTCACAATAATGTAAGACCTTGGAGGCAAAGATACTACCAATCTTGTTTATTATTGTATTCTGTCCCTAACACAGTGTCTAGAACATAAATATCTTTACAATAAAATACGTAAGTTAATTTAGTTGCTGGATCAAATCTCATCAGAATTTTACAAGAGAAAACGATTCATGCAGTTGTTTAACAAAGCAAAAATATATAGGTATCTGACAAAAATACAGAATTTTTCAATAAATAATTCTCCAGACAAGTTTTATGAAAGTTATATATGAATCTTAGAACACAAAAAAGAAAGGAGGGGGAGCACAAATACAATGAAATTATTTTTTTCTTGTCCATGGAGTCCATTCTTAGCTATGAGGTAAGGAGGCCAAAGGGTGCAGATTTCATATGCAATTGTCTCCATGAGAGACAGGTATACTGAACAATTTAAAAAAGTGTCACTTTATTTACTTCTATATTGGGAAGACCTGAAGAAATCACCCATATAGTGATGGTCATGTTGAGAGATAAAGAGAAATAGAGGTGAATGCACAAAAGAGGCCATACAATACATCATGTAGAAAGAATACTGAGCAGTTCTTTGAAATGCACTGCTATACTAAAGTGTTTTAAAATTGTATTTAGCTTTGATATCTGGTCCTGTTCCAGTCCTTTTAAATAGAAGAAGAAGAATTCACTTTTCTTAGTGCCATCACTCAAATTTCCCAGTGATGTGATGGAGCGTGATAACTTATATTTTAATATCTAAGATGTTTGAATAGAGGAAATAAAGTTAATTGCTGTTTCCTTTTAATTTTCTCTCTCTGCGGGGTACTTTTGCTTCTGCTTGTTAATGACTGACATGCACAATTGCATGCATGTCGAAGTGCTGCCTAAGAGGTGACATCAATGCATTTAGATCTTGTTTTTGATTGTCTTTCAAAAATTATTTCAGATCCCATCTTCTATATAATTAGTTCTGCTTATGCTGAACAAAACTGAGCCAAATTTATGCTAAGTATTATGACACTTTATTTCTCGAACAATATGTATTGCTATAAGGCAGGGGTTTTTTTTGTCTTGTATAAAGTTTTTCTCATTACTTTTCTTCTTGATGGGAGACTTAATGCATTATTCTGTTCACTCATCAGACTATCCACTCACTCACCCACCCACCTAACCCTGTATTTAAACATAACTTTTGAGAAGCTCCTATGTTGTACCAAAAAGTTTGTCTCTGATCTTGGGAATCTTATGATTCACGTCTGTTACTTACGGATGCATATTTTTGAGTTATTAAGAAGTGTATATTAAACCCCAACTCTCTGGTGATACAAATTATGAATAACATAATATTTTCATTGGAGAAGAGACAGACAGTAGAAACATACAACAAACAAATACTTTCAAAACAGTAAGTGTTACAGTATATTACAATTAGCTTAGCTCATATTTAATAGTTTAAAAGCTTTATATAAAATGATATCCCTTTGATACTAAATGTTCTAGGAAATATGTTTATTTAATAATAAAAATAAATTAAAATGTTTTCTTGATTATTAAAATAAGTATTAGCATTAGGGATACACATCTGAGTTAAGTATCTTGCTCAATACTTTTATCAGGGCTTATAACATAGATTTTGCTTTCTAAAACCATTATAATGAATAAGGGTGAAGAATGATTAGTCTAAAGGAGGGAAATAGATTGAAGAATTTTCTTTAAATAAAATGTACATTAAAAAGAAAATGCAACTGAATATAAATTAACTCTATCAGTAACAAAACAAATACCATCCCAGATTAATTTTAGTTTGGTAAACACTTGCTTGGGGCTCAGTCCCCTAAGCACCTTATTAAAACATATTGTATTATTTAAAGTCCAATCGTACAACGAAAGACCTCATTACATATTTAAACACACGATTTTATCACAGTGGCTTTAGAGAAAAGTAGATACAATTGCATAGCTAATAAATTGGGTTGTTGGAAAAGTCATGACATATTTTTTTGTTTTTCAAACATCATTTATATAAAGAACAAAGATCAATCGATGATTTATTGCCTATTGCGTTTGACAGTTATTATTATTTTTTTGCCACCTCTCAGTGAGCTCCATAAATCCCTGTTCATCAAGGGACCTGTCTTTACTGGCAAAAAACTGAACTCGGTGCTGCTTTATAGCATTACCTGAATTGAATTTTATTCTACAAAAAGAGTTTGGAGAGAGTAAAACAAATGGAAGTTTGAAAGTGCAAGGCCAGGAAATTATGATGCATGCAGCAATACATCCCTTTCAAGTTCCAATAATTTTTTGACAGGTCATCAAACCTTTACATGATCGATCTTATGTTGTCATAATGGAACAAAATTCCTTTACAATGAATGAGATCTGGATATTTTTGGGTAATATATTCATACAAACTGTCCAATTGCAAACAGTAAACATTTGAATTGATTATTTGATTTTTTGGCATGAGCTTAAAAAATGCCTTTCAAATCCCACCACACTGAGAGAATAGCATTCCTCTGATGAATATCTGCTTTCAACATCCATTGAGGCAAATCATCACATCAGGACCAAGAGTGTTTGCACACCACTTTGATGTAAGCAATCCACTTCTCATCACTAGTCATTAATCACTTCCAAAAAAGGATCATTTTCCTCACATTTAATGAACAGATCACAGATGTTTATACATACTGTCAACTGAAATTCTTTGAGTGCATGAGGAATTCAAGTATGGAGATACCTTACATATCCCAGCTTCTTCAGGTGGTTATGAACACTTGTGTGATGGATGTTCAGTGTTTCCCCAACCACTTATGTCATCTAATGTGGGTTTGGCTAGATAAATACTTTATTTTGTCCTCATCAGTCTTGGAGGGCCTCCCAGATCAAGGAGCACTGTTGAGATCAAAGTCACCAGCACAGAAATTCATGAACCATTACAAGCATTCAAGTTCTTGTAGAATGTTATCACCATAAATTTTATGCAACTTTTCAGAAGTTTGATGCATGTTCTTCCCTTTACAGAAATAGAATAATAAAATATGATGAGATGTAGTTTGATTTTACATATTCAACTTTCTGTTAAACCTCGAAAATTCAATCAAATCACTCAGTTTTTTTGAATGAAGCTAGCACTGTCACTTGACAAATGCCATAGTAATAACATAGATGTGAATAACTTTAGTACTTCCTAAAAAGAACTAGTGTCATCTGTTGCAAAAAATATATATTATGGATTTTTTTAACAAGCTGATACACATACACAAACACACACATATTTGATAGGAGAGTATTCCAGTTACTCATAAGAGTATTTTAATTATTTTGTAGCTAAATATAAGTCACTGTCTTAAGGTTAGAAGAATGTATATACTCCTATTTCACTTAATTATGCTATGAAGTAGGTGAATATGTTTTTTTCATTCCTTGTTTTTGTTCATACTTTTTATATCAATTTACTAGGGAAATAATGATTTACAAAAATTGTCACATGGATACAATTTCAAGTCTTTTTGTGAATGTCTGGGTTTCAGGCATGTGAGAAACAGTTTGTTTCTGAGAAGCGAAGGAGGAAGGAAAAGTGGAATCGGAAACAGAAGGAGAAGGAGGATTAAGGGAATAGTCTTGTAAAGAAAACTGCAATTGCTTTAGAGCAGATAGGCAGAGATTATAGGTCTGAAGTTGTTTTGCTATGACTATGCCAGTATTTTTCAATAAAATATCTCCAATTTGTGTCCATATCTCAACTGACATAACTGTATTTTGGGGAAGAGATCTAGAGACCAACTCTATTACATTTAACAACTTATGTAACTTTCAGCTGGAACACTGAATTTTATATATCTTTAAAGTCTCTTTCAATTGTCTGAGGTGAAAACTGTCTTCCTTAGAATTTAATATACCAATTGTGACAGTTTAGAAAGGCTGAAAGTAAAAGAAAGCTTAAAAGGAATCGTTGGTCACGTACCAAGAATTAGTATATGTCGGTTGATGGTGAAGCAGGTCTGCAGGTGTCTATCTTTCTCTCCCCCTCTCTGTCTTCCCCTCCTCTCTCCATTTCCTTCTGTCCCATGTAACGACGACATCAATAACAACAACAATAATAATTACAACAGCAATAAAAAACAACAAGGGCAACAAAAGGGAAAATAAATAAATATTTTTTAAAAATTTAAAAAAGAAAATGAGAGAATGCTTAGTTAAAAGCAGTCAAAATCAAGAGAGGCCAAGTACAAGTGAGGATGAGATAAGAGAATCAAATGGGAATATTACGAACATCTCTTTGCCAATGAATTTGACAATGTGGGTGAGATGTATACTTCCTCAAATGACTCATACCACCTGTCAAGCTTAACCCAAAAGGAAGAAGGAAATAGATTGCTTGAGTAGGCTAATCACTAGCATAGAGCCGAATGAAAAATCAAACGTCTTCCCAAAAATAAAAGCCTAGGTTCAAATGATTTTTACTAACAAATTCCGTAAGACTTTCTTTCCCCCCGTTTCTTATTTGTGATTAATAGGTTACATGGTTATAAGATTTCAGTGTCTAGTTCCACACCATGCCCCTGACTAGCGTTCTGTATTCCCACACTCCTACCTTCCAAAGATAGTGGTCATAGTTCTCACAAATCTGACAGTTTGCTTGTCTTTTTTGTTTTGTTCTGTTTTTGTTTCAAATTCATATGTGTGAGATTTCTAGATTCCACATGAGTGAAGCCATTTAATAGTTGTCTATAAGGGTTTCAAAGAAGAACTAACACTGATTCTCCTCAAACGCTTCTAGAAAATTTAAAAGTGGCAATAACTCCCAAACATGTCCTATGAGGTTAACATCATCCTTATCCCAAAGGCAGGAAAGGACTCTGCCAAAAAAGAAAATTACAGACCTATGTGACTGGTGAACATGATCCAAAAAATTGTGAACAAACTCTTGGAAAATTGAATTTAGTAACTTATCAAAAGAATAATTCATCAAGATGAAGTGGAATGCATCCCGAGATGGTTCAACATCCACAAGTCAATCAATGTAATCCAACATATCAACAAAAAGAAAGATAAGGACAAGTAAGTTGCTTCCAATTTTGGGCTATTACAAACTGTGCTGCTATGAACGTATAGTGAAAAAAATGATAGAAATAGCTGGTTTAATATTTAGTAGAGACATAGATAAATGACATAAAAAGGTTTTTGGATAAGCATTTTCCCTGTTTTTATTTATATTTCACTGAATTTACATTTAAATGAACATATAGTACTTAATAATCTCTTAGATGTTACTTGAAAAAATGACTCCAAACAGTAAGAACACATGTGAATGTTCCATGTTGCAGCTAGTATGACCTCCTGACACAGGATGTACTTTCTACTTCGTAGAAACTGATGCTCACAAACATAAAATGGATGGTTTTGTCTCTCTGGTGCATGTGTGCAGATATAAACTATTCACAAAGATAAATGTGTGGATTAGGAAAAGCTGCACCAGTGAGTATCAGGACTTGAATCTAATTAAATGCTGATGACTCGTTCTTTAAGTGATGCTTGAAATAAGATTTCTGTTTTCTGTCTTCGTTGTTAGATTGTGGAAAATAGAAACCTCAGAGAAGTTTTTGCCAAGCAGCAGCTGAAGTCATGGCAGGAAGAGCATTATCTTAATTATACCACAGTTCTGACTGTAAAGAAGGGTAGTGACTACAATCATTTGAGCAATTGATTATGCCATGTTCCCAGGCCATCTGTGTACCAATGATAGTACAAAGTCATAGTGACCCCAGGATCAAGCTAATGACAATCAGAATATTCCTGGAAACAACACTTCAGGCTGATCTTTGGGTAGAGTTATTTGTAGAATATGCAAATCCAAACGTACTTAACATTCTCAAAATGTCCTTTCTTCATTGTTTCCTCTTGAATATTTACATGCAACACATGCAAGTCTCTTTATCCTTAAAAGATCTCTCAGAAGTAAATTATATTTGGGTCCTTAATTACAAAAAGATTTATTTTATTTTATTTTATTTACAACTGCAGATACGGAAAGTACAGAATAAGCACTCAAAAACAAATGCTTTTAAACAACATGCCAGAGTACATAGAGTGAAAATATTTGATAGAAAGAGTATACAGTTTACAAATCATTCCTTAAATTGACTATCTCTAGGAGGTTTTCCAATATTGCCAATATTCAGTCAATTTACCTGTTTTATTGTTTTAGTAATTAATCTTATTCTTAGCAAATTAAAAAAAAGCATGAGGAAAATTCTGATTGCAAGTTACTCCTGCTTTCATTATTCCAAGATGGAAATTAAAATATGATTCATATAAAACTGAACCAGTATTTAGTTCAATCTCTTTTTAAAATATTTAGTTTATTCATTTAATTCATTTAATTATTGGGCAGACAGAGAGAAATTGAGGAGATATAAAGAGAAAGATAAAGAGAAACATTTTCAGAACTTCTCACCCCCCTTTTGAAGCTTTCCTCATGCAGATGGGGACTGGGGTCTTGAGAACTTGGGGAACTGGGCATTACAGCATGTTGTCTCTAACCAGGTGCACCACCACACAGTCCTAGTTTAGTCATAAATAGAAATATAAGATAGCAGGAGATAAGGAGTGGGACACACTCTAAATAGCAATAGAGAATTTGTATCCAATTGAACACATTAAGTCTGAATTCATAATAAATAAAATTATTCTATATTAAGAAAAGTGTGTTTGTTTTGTCTCAAATGTTCTCACTGGGGCTCAGTGCCTCACCCTGCTAGTGTCCATTTTTTCCTATTCTAATCATCCTATTCTATTCTATTCTATTCTATTCTGTTCTAATTCTACTCTACTCTACTCTACTCTATTCTATTCTATTCTATTCTATTCTATTCTATTCTATTCTATTCTATTCTATTCTATTCTATTCTATTCTATTCCTACTCTGCTCTGCTCTGCTCTGCTCTGCCCTGCCCTGCCCTGCCCTACCCTACCCTACCCTGCCCTACCATCTCCTATTACCCTATCCTAGTCTAGCTATTCCTGCCCTATCCTATCCTATCCTATCCTATCCTATCCTATCCTATCCTATCCTATCCTATCCTATCCTATCCTATCCTATCCTATCCTACTCTATCCTATCCTATCCTATCCTATCCTATCCTATCCTATCCTATCCTATCCTATCCTATCCTATCCTATCCTATCCTATCCTATCCTACTATAATAGAGACAGAAAGAAATAGGGAGAGAGGTGATAGAGAGGACTATACCTACATTCTGCTCCATCACTCCCCTGCAGGTTGGAACCCAGAACTTTATCCCAGCTTCTCTGTGCAGGGTAACTTGTGTGCTTTACCATATGTGACAACACCCAGACAAAGAAATATAGTTTTTTTTAAAATTATTTATGAAATGGAAACACTGATAAGACCATAGGGTAAGAGGAGTACAATTCCACACATTTCCCACCACCAGAACTCTATATCCCCTTCCCTCCCCTGATAACTTTCCTATTCTTTAACCCTCTGGGAGCATGGAGCCAGGGTCATTATGGGGTGTAGAAGGTGGAAGGTCTGGCTTCTAAAACTGCTTCCCTACTGAATATGGACGTTAGCAGGTCGATCTATATTCCCATCCTGTCTCTCTCTTTCCATAGTGGGGCAGAGCTCTGGGGAAGTGAGGCTCCTGGACACATTGGTGGGGTCGTCTGTCCAGGGAAATTTGGTTGGCATCATGATAACATCTGGAACCTGGTGGCTGAAAAAGACTTAAGATATAAAGCAGAACAAATTGTTGACTACTCATAAATCTAAGGACTAGAATATTGCAGATGAATATTTGGGATCTCTGTTTTGGAAAAAGCTAGTAGGTCAGGGCCAGGTTGTGGCACACCTGGTTGAGCACATGTCATATTGCTCAAGCACCCAGGTTTGAGCCCCCAGTCCCCACCTGCAGGGAGAAAGCTTTGCAAGTGGCGAAGCAGTGCTGCAAGTGTCTCTCTTTCTATCTCCCTCTCTTTCCCGTGGATCCAAGTTACTGTCTGGGGGATGGTGTCATAGTTGGAAAAAGGACCAGAAAGCTGTATCAGGGAAAAGAGTAGCTCCCAAATATGGGGAAAGTATATAAATACTGTTGACTATAAACCTCATAGATTTGATAAGTGGCCCATAGTCAGCACAGGAGCCTATGTAACTTCTGCTCACAGTCCATGGTCATGGCTAGGAACATTCCAGGCTGTGCCAATTTCAGGGCCCATCATACTCGGGTGACAGGTAGAGTATGCTATCCAACCTCCCTTCGGAGAAAGGAACACTCCCCACCTTTGATGATCCATATTGAGGGCCATGTCCCATAGGGGCCCACAAAGGGGTGCATTCTGTTGTTCCTGATGTAGATGGCCAGTGACAGTAGTGAAAAGGATGTTAGAGGTCTAGGCCCATCATGTCTGTGTGGGAATCCCATTACTCTCTGATTAGGACCCCAGCTGATGGGGTGATGTGGTAGTGACTAAAGAGTCATCATTCTTGGGTCCATACTCCCAGAGAGTTAAAAAGTAGCAAAGCTATCAGGGGAGGGGTTGGTATACAGAGGTCTGGTGGTGGGAATTGAAGCTGTACCCCTCTTAAGAATCCTGTGGGACTATGTGAAAGCTTGGTAGAGCTTAGGGAAAACTCTCCCCATCTTTGGATGAAGGTCTGGAAAAGCCACCCCCTTGTTAGTCTCTCTCATTGAGATGAGCCAAGGGGAAAATGTCTCCCAGACTCAGTTTCCCCTTGTAAGACTCTCAAGCCCACAGAAATCTCACATTTTCTCCCTTCTAGCAGCAGGCTACATGGCTGCCTGATTTAAGGTTCATTTACTCAAAGTTCACCTCACCTTCTGATGACAAAGGAGAACACACCTTATCACACACTCCTAACAGTGTCCTTTGATGTCCTTAATTTACGTCAAGCCTTGTTTATCTTCTCTCTGTCTCACCTTATCTGGTTTAATCCCTTTTCTCTCTCTTAAATGTCTCTGGGTAATTAAATGCCTGCATCAGGAGACTAATTGGCTTGACCTTTATGTATCTGCATCAATTCTTGTCATACCAGCCCCCTACCATAGGGGCAAGCTGACCTTTATGAAACCTGTAATTTCTGACGTACTTGAAGAATGTTCTTTGTTTAAATCTCTATATAAACCCAAGCCCACCCCCAAAGAAATTGAGAGTGTTTGTATCAGAATCCTCCGAGTCTCTTTCTTTATCACGTAGTCTCTTGAGCTAGTGATAGAGTCTTGGTAAGCCTACCTTCCCGGCTGGAGTCACCCCACCTGACTTCCAGCATTATCTTATGGTTTTGTCAATGTTTCCTTTTTATAAATAAAAAATTTTAAATAAAAAAGTATTTCAGTCTCTTGCCCTTATTAAACTTTTGTCATCCTTACTTTGTCTGACAAGGTTAGCTTTGAAGTGATTGAGGGACGTGCAATAGAAGGTAGGTGAGGAGAATATCTAGGTCCAAGTAGAAACTATTTGATTAGCTACTTTATGGTGTCTTTTTAGGTCTTTCTGCTTGCTTGCTACATTTATTGACTCACTGCAAATTACTGTGCACTTTTGCTTTAAGGTGTATGTTTTTCCCCCAACTTCTGGATACATGTACATATGCCCTATCTCATGGATCCTGGTCTATATCTAGATTTTGAGGTTTGTTAAAAAGTGTACCACCCAAAATGGAATTCAGGAGTCCTATGAGATAGGAAAGGTCTCACACCAGAGTAATGAAACTGATGGTTTCACATTCCAAGCCTGATGTTTCTGGATGCAGTCTGAAGTGAAGCATGCCTAGGTGGTACTGGTTGCATGGTACTGGTTGCATTATATGTTGGGATCACCAGATGCAGTATCAGTTGGTATGAATTGGGAGAAGCATGTAGGAAAGTGACCCTCACCCTGGAGGTTTCAGGACTGGGAAAAACATGGGCTTTATACAGAAAAGGGAAGGGTCCTGCTGTTTTAGGGTTTAAGAAGGCAATAGATAGTTATAGTTATAACCAAATCATTTGGCAATTCAGTTAACTTTGAAAATCCCATTGTTAGGATTTGCTGTAGCATATAAGACCTCACCATAATTTATATCCTTTTATGCTATTTACTTATAACTGTATCTTATAAAGGAACACCACCAGTTGCTTCTGTTCTCCCTGGTCTAAGCTTTTAGGAGATTTAATATTTCAAAGAATAAGTCATTATTAGAAATGTATTAACAATTTGATCCCACTGTTAAAATCCAATCTGATTACCAATTTGAAGTCTTCAGTGCCTAGACTGAAGGAACATATGTTCAGAGCTATGGTCTATACAACAAAAAGTTTGAGTCATTTCATCCATTTTTCCCCTCTCATATAAATTGAATAGTGATTTGTGAGTCTGTAAGTTAGTAGGAGTGTATATTAACCATTCCCACCACCAGAGGTCTGTGTCCCATCTCCCTCTCCCTCCCCAGTGAAGCTAAATATCTACTCTCACCCTCCACCCATAGATTTTTTTACTTTGGTGCCATATTCCAAGCTCAGTCAGATTTTGTTTTGTGTTTCTCTTTCTGTTCTTCCTGGAAATAGAAGGAGTTGTTTTAAGTGAACTAAGTCAGAAAGACAAAGATGAGTATGGGATGATCCCACTCATAAACAGATGTTGAGAAAGAAACATTTTTTTAAATTTAATTTAATCTTAAGATCAAATTGTTCATGACCCAGAGTAAATTGAATATTATACTGCTCTTTTATATCAGAACTAACATTAAATTGTATTTTTTTCATCACATAAACTTTAGCACTTCATATAGAGAAGCTAAGCAGAGCTTTAAAATAAACAAAAGTTAATCTTCTTTGGAAATGAAATTATTATATGTGAAATTGTTTTTGTTTGTTTGTTTGTTTCGCCTCTAGGGTTATTGCTGGGGCTTGGTGCCTACACTACGAATCCACTGCTCACGTTTTTTGTTTGTTTGCTTTCACTTTATTCTATAGGACAGAGAAATTGAGAAGAGAGGAGGAAACAGAGAGGGAGAGAAAGAGAGACACCTGGCAGACCTGTTTAGCCTCTTGGGAAGCTTCCACCTGCAGATGGGGGCTCAGACACTGAACCTTGGTTGGGTGCTTGTGCGTAGTGCTATGTGCGCTTAACTGAGTGTGTCACTGCCTAGCCCCCTAGGTAAAATTGTTTATAAATTCTTTGGGAAAATGAGAATTCTTTCTTTCCACTTTTTGTTGTCAGATATAATAAAAATCAGTTTAATTTTAGTAGCTTTTCAGAGATGCAGACTTAAATTTATTAATGCCACCTTTCATCTGAAATAAACTCTTCTTTGTATCTGGATAATTTGGCAAATTAATTTCTGAATTCATAGCTTACAATAAAAATAAATCTCAAGTAGCAGTTAAATTATGTTTTATCCTATGCAGCCATAATCTACACTAGGCCATATGAAATTATATTCTGCTATAACCTAGATTTTATTTTTATTCATTTCTAAATATCACCAGTCTGCCACTAACTTTCTCAGTATCATTCACATCAAGAAGATTATTGCCTAACTATAAAGTCAGACTTCATACCATCAAAATGAATATTATGTCCAAGATTAACAATCAATGCATTCAAATTTTAAAGAATCCACAGCAGCCATCATTTCTTCATGTTTATAACTGTGTTTCAATACAACTGTGACTATATATAAGGAATCCTGAATCTTAGGTAAACAATCTTGAAGAAAAATAAATAGTGCTAAGAAGAAACTAGTATGGGCTATGATTGTAGCACAAACTCCTTATTAAATAGTGCTAGGGATCAGTTTTATAAATGAAATTCATGCATAATCAGTAGTATTGCCAGACATAGTCTAGGCTTTATATGCTTTCTACAAGTTTTTTTTCTTTCTCTCCAAACTGAAAACTACATTGTTAACCTTTATATCAGCAGGTCTTCTCAGAATACCTCACAGAACACATATGACTCAAAGCATTGGTTCTTTTTTTCTCTATGTAATAGTAGTTGGCTTGATTTATGGAATAAATGATTTTCTATATGTCTCAAATTTGTAGTTGTAAAGCTTCTTGATTAGTAAATCCATTTGTAGGTTCTTAGGGAAATCTTAATTTTGAAGTTTTGAACAGTGTGATATTTTAAGAATATTGTTAAGGAATGTTATAAAAATATGGAAAGTGACACATCACTAGACCATGCCTCTGAAATATGGAAACTCAGGAAGGCTAATGGTGTCAGCACAATGGGTATACAAAAATTTCATGTCTGAGGCTACAAACCCCAGTATCATATACCAGCACCACCATAAGCCAAAGCTGAGAAGGCCTCAATGTAGTTAGAGTTTCATATATAAGGTGTGTGTATAGTCTATAAATATAGATCATGCATATAAATATTGGAAGAAAATGAAAAACAGATTACCTCAGCAAGGAACATGAAGTTGGAAGTTAATTGTTAACATACAGGAATCCAACAAAATGCAAGTTTATTTACACATGGAACACATTTGTCTCAGCAAATCAAACTCTTAAGTATTTTTGAAGACAGGATATAAAAACAGGAAGGTTGGGTGATAGATTATTGTGTGGGGTCAGAAGGTAACTCACCTGGTAGATTTATGATGTGTGAGACCCTGGGCTAGAACCCTGGCACCACATGTAAGTACCATAGAATGTAGAGAATTCCATAAACAGTGGCACAGTTTTGTGCTGTTTGTCCTCCCTCCATGCCTGTCTCTCCCTCTTTTTCATTAACTCCTTCTCAAATAGAACGTGAAAAAAAGTTCACCCAGAGTAGTTATTCAGAGGTGATTTTACACATACATGAGGTGCAAGGGTTATTGCTGTGTGGCTCATTTTGAAAAGAAATGTTTTTGTTTGAACAACAGAATTTCAAATCTTCACCCTTTCCCTATATAACTGCTACATGCTCCCCCCCCCATACTGTTAAGCTAAGGGAAATATCTTTTCTGCTGTAACTGAAGTATATAAGCTTAATATGTATTAAAAGAACAGAGAAATGCAAGTGTAATGTTAGAGCAATAGTGAAAAAGAAAAAATATATATAGTAATATTATTCTTCATGGTTTCATGCCCTTTCCTAGATTTCAAGAATGTTGATGCCTAAGTTCATACCTTCATGGAAGTGCATGCATATCTTCACTCTTAAAATGAAGTGTGGGACTTTCTTAACAAAGCTACACTAAATAGTAAGTTGTAACAATAGTATTAGAGTTGGGATATCTTAACAATGGACTAAATTATTTGAGCTTCAAAGGAGATAATTAAATCTTCTTCACATTTATTTACCTGTTCATCAGTTTATACCACACTTATTGCTTTGAAACTTCAGAGGTAATAATTATAAGGCTCTATAATGAAGAATCAAATATAACTTATTTAAAATATAATTGGAATATAGATTTTTATCCCTAAATGGACAGAGACTATATTTAAGTTGAGAATATATATATCTTATGTTCATACCAAATATAGACTAGAAGATAATGTCAAATATATGAGAATGATTAACTGGAACGAACCATAGGTTAAACTTCCAACAATATACACAAAACTCTTCAAATTATTATGACCATTGACTTCAAATCCTTACAGATTCATATTACTGTATATCCATTATTGTTAAGTATAGAGTCACCAAGTCATTAAGAAATAGTGTAAAATCTAAGAAACAATCAGAAATTGAATCTATATGTGTTTGAAGCTATATCTCTAAAATCTCACAATGTGCAAGCCAATATTAAACTAATAAAACATTAAAATTGGAATATTATTTTATAAAATTGAGCACATCAAGACTTTGAAAAAACAGTATAGTTAAGAGGGGACTGGAAACTCAGATTGTCTCCCAAGTCATAGCTAGACATGGGAGGGTCAGGTTGATCAAGAGAGTCAAGTGTCTCAGTTTATTCTTAAAGAAGTTAGGACTAAGAGAAGAAATTTCCTCTGCAGAAATAGGTAAGAGGCTGATAAACCTAGCTAATAATGATATGCTCAAATGCCTACTTATTGTGTAAGCCCACACAATTCTCCATGAGATCAAAAGATATTGAATTTCTAGGTTATCTTTAAAAAAAAAACAGAGGTACAATGATAAACAATAGCTAGCAGAGGTCTATAGTCTGAATATTAACAGAAAAACAGACTTTTCTTTCCCATGAGTAGATTTCTGATAGTCACTTTTCTTTTTAAAATATATTATATCAGGGGGCCAGGCAGTGACTCACCTAGCTAAACGCACATAATTCGAAGTACAAGGGTCCACGCAAGGATCAGGTTATAGCCCCTGGCTCCCCACTTACATGAGGGACGCTTCACAAGCAGTGAAGCAGGTCTGCAGGTGTTTCTCTTTCTCTCCCTTTCTATCTCCTCCTCTTCTCTCAATTTCTCTATTCCTACTCAATAAAGCAGGGGGAAAATATCCTTCAGGAGCAATGGATTCTTCTATATCCTTGGAGGCAATAAATAAATAATATTGTATAATTTATAGCACCTAAAAATATTGTTATCCATCTTTATATATTTTTTAAATTTTTTTTTAATTTTTTTATTTAAGAAAGGATTAATGAACAAAACCATAAGGTAGGAGGGGTACAACCCCACACAATTCCCACCACCCAATCTCCATACCCCCCCCCCCTCCCATGATAGCTTTCCCATTCTCTATCCCTCTGGGAGCATGGACCCAGGGTCGTTGAGGGTTGCAGAAGGTAGAAGGTCTGGCTTCTGTAATTGCTTCCCCGCTGAACATGGGCGTTGACTGGTCGGTCCATGCTCCTAGTCTGCCTCTCTCTTTCCCTAGTAGGGTGGGTCTCTGGGGAAGCTGAGCTCCAGGACACATTGGTGGGGTCTTCAGTCCAGGGAAGCCTAGCTAGCATCCTGGTGGCATCTGGAACCTGGTGGCTGAAAAGAGAGTTAACATATGAAGCCAAACAATTTGTTGAGCAATCATGGATCCCAAGCTTGGAATAGTGGAGAGGAAGTGTTAGGGAGGTACTCACTGCAAACTCTAGTGTACTTCTGCTTTCAGGTATATATTTTGCAGTAGTTTATGGATACGTGTGCACATAAGCTCTCTCTCACAGAAACTGGTGTATATCTAGATTATGGGACTTTGTTAGAAAGTGAACTACCTGAGATGAAATTAGAGTGTACTATAAAAGGAAAGGTCTCACCCGAGTAATGAAGTTGAAGGGTTGTCATTCCACACGTGAAGTCTCTGGATACAGTCTGAGGTGAAGCATGTTGAGGTGGCAATCGTTGCTTTGGTTAGGTTGTGATCGGCGGATGCAATATTATTTGGTTTGGATTGGGAGATGCAAGTATGAATACAAAGTCTTTGTAAACAGACATTAATTTAGGAATTCCTAATCACTGATATTTATTATCTTTCCTGCTATATTTACTTTTTTATCTTTATTTATTTACTGAATGGAGATCCTCAAAAATCAAGAGGGAAGGGGGAGATAGAGAAGAAATAGAAAGGAAAAGAAACAGAGATACCTGCAGCCCTACTTCACCATTTATGAAGCTTTCCCCCAGTAGGTGGGGACAGGGGCTCAAACCTGGGTCCTTGTGCATTGTAACGTGTACTCAGCCAGGTGTGCCACCACCCCTCATATTTATTTTTTCCGTAGAATTCATCACTGTGTATTGCCACATGTTATTTAGAATTTTTATCAGCATCTGTTTTAAATATATATTTTATTTATTAATGAGAAAAATAGGAGGAGAGAGAGAAAGAGAACCAGACATCACTTTAGTACTCTGTGCTGCCAGGGATTGAACTCGGGACCTCCTGCTTAAGAGACCATTGCTTTATCCACTGCTCTACCTCCTGGACCACATCAGCATCTTTTCATTAGAATTTAAGTTCCATGTAGGTAGGAACTTTCTGTTTTATTCATATATCTAGAAGCAATTTCTGGAACAGGAGTCAGAAATATTTAATGGATAAATATGTGTATTAATGGGGTGAAGTGGATACAATTACCTCAAATTATTTAAAAAGTCTTCAGGTCTAGATGACTAGTGTTACAGTGATATTGTTTTCTTATTTTACTTTATTGAGAGGTAGGTTAATAGATCGTAGTACAGTTATGGTGGATGCAAGGATCTAGCTCAGGATCTTTCCTTAGATCTTCCCAATTTATTTGTATGTGAGTGCTTAAAAAGTATTTATAATTACAAGAGAAAATCTTGTATTTCTAAAAATGTTAGCAACAACATTTTTGAGTACATGTGAGCATTATTGATTTTCATTATTGAATTGTTCATTACTGACTTTTCATAATCTGTAATTTGAAGCAAAGAAAGCCCCTGGGTGCCAGTTGTGATATTAAAGCATAAAATATGAAGAAAAATGTTCCATTATATTTGTACTATACCATTCCAATTACTGTAGCAAAAGTATCATTGTGTAACTTGGAAGATAATTAGAAAAATAGATATTAGAACTGATGATTCCTTGTTTTATTTGGGTAGAGAATTTAGTAAACAATAATTCACGTGCCAAAAACATTTAAGGGTTCTTTTAAAATTAATTCAAAACCTTACTATCTGTTTCTAAACATAGGCAAAAGACGTATGCTCTTGTTTTCTCTGGTGACTATCAACACTATGTAACTATTGACATGAATGTCTACTATCCCCACTCCTCAGTTTGATTCCTCACAAGTATGAATACAAAGTCTTTGTGTTGGAAAAGGTAGCAGTTATTTAAATTCAATATATGACATAAATACATATGCCCTATAGATAATATATATCCACTTCATCATTTTATGGTACAAAGATGATTTTTATAGTTCTGAATATTTTCAGAGGTAGCAGGACAATAAATATAAAATGTATACATATGTATATATATATATATATATACACACCACTCTCATACACAAATATATTGGTTTGTCGGAAAAATCATAAAGTGTTTTTCTATGTGTTTGTATGAAAAGTTGCATCATATCTTTTCTGATGAATATGCTTCTTGAAAACCTATTTAAAAGATCTGTGTTTATATTTTCTTTGGTTACTATCAATATTATGTACCTATCAACACAACTAAGTTTCTACCCTTCCCGTTTCTCAGAATATACCTTCATTTCATGGCACAAGAACGATCGTTTTATAGTTTTGAAGATTTTCAGAGATACAAAGAGCATGCAGCCTAGCATGACTAGAAATAGACAGCAGAGGGCAGCCGTTGCCTGCAGCATTTTTCCACAACTCTATTGCTTTGTTACTTCATTTAGGGAATAATAAAGGAAATGTGTGTTTCCCACAAAACAGTAGATTTTTGATTGAAATTTGAGGTGGAATCATTTTTGAAAGAACATAGAGCTTATATGAATTAAAAATTGAACCAATTAAAATGAATTACATGTAAAATGCATGTAGAAACTTTTACATGTAGAAGCTTTACCTGCCTATTTATTGTTCTATCATCACTTACAGTTTATCTATCACTCATCCCCTATATTAATATGTATTTGTTTGCAAGTAGCTTGTTATTCCATCCTGTGTATATAATTTCTTCTTTTTTTTTGCCTCCAGGGTTATTGCTGGGGCTCAGTGCCTGCACCATGAATCCACTGCTCCTGGAGGCCATTTTTCCCCCTTTCGTTGCCCTTGTTGTAGCCTTGTTGTGGTTATTATTGTTATTGTTGATGTCGTTCGTCGTTGGATAGGACAGAGAGAAATGGAGAGAGGCAGGGAAGACAGAGAGGGGGAGAGAAAGATAAACACCTGCAGACCTGCTTCTCCTCCTGTGAAGCGACTCGCCTGAGGTGGGGAGCTGGGGGCTCGAACTGGGATCCTTACGCCAGTGCTTGCGCTTTGAGCCACTTTCGCTTAACCCACAGCGCTACCTCCCGACCCCCTATGATTTCTAATTTTTAAATAAGCATGAATAAGAATATTTGTTTCAATTTTAGTAATTATAGATCTCTACACAGCTACATCTGTACATCCATGAGTTTTCCTGTGAGAGATGGAGAGAAGGAGGCAAGGGACTTGGAATTTAAGTTATTTTTATGCAAATCATATTATCTGGATTTGCTTTATTTTTAACTGAGTGAAATATATATATTTTTTCTTCTTGTAATCAATACCAGGATGATTCAGAAAGAAAAAGAGAGATCATGGAAATTTAGGAGAGAAAATAGCAAAAAGTTTCCTTCAGTTTAGTGGTTCAAATCTGGGTTGCAGGTATGACAAAGTAGGTACCCTCCCAGGTAAGTTGTTGCAGGCCCTAAAGGAGTATAAATATATATGTATATGGGGAGAGAGAGAGAGAAGAGAGGGAAAGGGAGAAAGAAAAGGGGAGAGAGAGAGAGAGAGAGAGGAGGGAGGAGAGACTACTAGAATAAGGCTCAGCTATAGCATAAAACGGTGCAAGGGAGTGAACCTCTGTCCTTCGAGGTCCCAGGCATGCGTTTGGTACTCTAATGTCTGAGCTAGCTTTCTTTTTTTTTTTTTACTCTGTAATTAAAAAGGTAATGAAAAGATGCTTTCAATAAAACTGTGACTTTTAGAACACGTCACTCATATAAAAACTTAATTTTGTTAGGAAGTCAAAAAAGACTTGTGCATGTATTTTAGCATTGGATACCTACCTTAATCTTTACATTTCATTACATTTATATTCCTTTAACAAAGGGTAAGAGTGATGCTGATCTGACAGTGTTTATTTTACATGAGTAATTTCAATTTATATGATATTGAAATTTTTCTAGTTATCATTTACTTTAATAATTAATGAAAAATATGTTCTATCTATTCATCAGAACTCAGAGTAACACATTCTGATCAGGTGAAAATAAAAAATATTTAAAAGTATTTGTTTATAGCACATCACACAAAATATAAGGGCAAATAAATGGTGAACTTCACACTGTATCAGTTTTATAATAATGACCCAGGTGCCTTCAGATACTCTCTTCTCTTTCATGCTGATTTTGCATAAATTTAATGGTCTTACCTTTGGTAATCATCCTATGTAATCTGTAATTATAAGTAAACATTCATAGGTCATTTCTTTAATGTTATAAAATATAAAGTTTGAGATATATTAAATGAGGAGGCCCGGTGGTAGTGCAGTGGGTTAAGAGGACATGGCACAAAGCGCAAGGACCAGCATAAGGATCCCAGTTTGAGACCCCGGCTCCCCATCTGCAGGAGGGTGGCTTCACAAGGGGTGAAGCAGATCTGTAGGTGTCTTTCTTTCCACTCTCAGTCTTTCCCTCCTCTCTCCAGTTCCCTCTGTCCTATACAACAACAGCAGCAGCAGCAACAACAACAATAATAACAACAACTACAAGGACAACAAAAATGGGGAAAAAATGGCCTCCAGGAGCAGTAGAATTGTAATGCAGGCACTGAGCCCCAGCGATAACCCTGGCGGATATATATATGAAAGTGAATGTTACAATAAACATTTAATCTAAAATGCATTGATATTTAATCAATTAAATTAACATGAATATCTCTAGAAAAAGATTCGTATTATTTGACTCTTCTTTCTTACTGTCTTTTATTTTCTCCCCTTTTTCTTTTTGTAAATATACATCTTAATAGTTGAGAACCACTGGTTTATATCAACTGAAAAAAAAAAAAAAGACTATAAACTGGAAAAAAGAGGTTGTGGTCAGAGAAAAGTGTGATTAAAATGTAAGCCCCACTCAATCACCTGGGCCCTGATTAGAGAATCCCCCAATGGTATGATGGGACCAGACCTCCAATAGACCCCTCTCTCCACCATCACTGGTTACTTCCATCATTAGTCCTCCTGTGGGCCTCTGGAGGGCCTTGCCTTCAGTGTAAAGTAGTAATAGTAGGGACTGCCCCACCCTCTGAAGGAAGGCTGGGTCAGCCTACTCTGCCACTCCAGGAAGACTGGTCCTGAAATGAGTGCAGTCTAGAATCTTCTCAGTTTTGACCATGGACTGTGAGCTCAGACTAACAGGGACTCAGAGGTTGTACAGGCTCCTGTGCTAAATATGAGTATATGTGGGCCCTGGGTCAGATTGCTGTGATAAATAGTTAATTGTGGTTATATATTCTTTTCAAGTATGGGAGATAATCTTTGCACTAATCCAGCTTTTTAGTTCTATTGTCAACTCTGACTACATCTTACCAGACAATATTCTTAGTCCTCTTCCATATTAACTTTCAAGCTGAAGCAAAATTACTGAAGTCATGGACCTCTAGGAACATACCTAAAATCCCTATTCTCACATGATTTATTCCTACTTTCTACCGAAAGTTCAGACACTAAGTCATAGATGCAACTGTGATTCCATCCTAACATCTCTGGGCAGACAACCTCACAAATATGTCCAAAGTTTCACCTCTCCAGATCCCTAACTGAAAGACAGAAACAGGATGGGGGTATGGATTGACCTACCAATGCCCATGTCTAGCAGAGGAGAAATTACAGAAGCCAGAATTCCCACCTTCTGTACCTCATAAAGATTTTTTTCTGACTTTAGGGGGGAAAGCTTTCCCCATTGATAATGATATTAGCTGTAGGTTTGTCATAAATTGTCTTTGTTGAGGAATGGTCCTTCTATTCCCAGTTTCTGGAGGGTCTTTGTTATTATAAATGGGTGTTGGATCTTGTCAAGTGGATTTTCAGCATCAGTTGGTATGGTCATGTGATTTTTATCTCTCTATTTGTTGATGTGAATTACTTTGATTTGTGGATGTAACCACCAACCATCCTTGTTTTCCAGAAGTGAATCCTCCTTGGTCTTGGTGAATTATTTTTTTGATATGTTGTTGGATTAGACTTGCTAAGATCTTGTTTGGTATCTTTGTATCAAAATTCATTAGGGATATAAGTCTATAGTTTTCTTTCTTGGCTGAGTCCTTTCCTGTTTTGTAAATAAAAGTGATATTTGCCTCATAGAATGTAAATGGTATTATTTGCTGTTCTAGGATTTTCTGGAATAGTTTGAGGAAAATAAGTGTTAGTTCTTTGAAAAATCTTATATAATTCATTAGTAAAACCATCTGGGCCTGGGATTTGGAACATTATCAAGGATAACACATGTGTTGTATCATAAAGATAGCTTTAATAAATATATGAATATTGAAAAAATAAAAAGTATCTTTTCAGGCCATGGGATGGTGAAGTTAGAAATTAACCGTAAAAAGAAACTAAGAAATACACTCAAATACTGAATCATACACTTCTTAGTAATTCTTAGGACACTGGAAAAATCAAAAGAGAAATTGAAACTTACTTGGAGAACAAGGAAAATGAAAGGACCAACTACCAGACAATGTGGGGTGCAGCAAATGCTGTCCTAAGAAGGATGTTCATAGCAATATAGGCCCATGTTAACAAACAGCAAAGATCTCAAGTAAATTACCTAAGTGTAAGTGCACAACTAAGCCAAGTTAAAAAATAAAAAAAAAGTTGTTGGAAAAAGGACCAGAAATCTGGATCACAGAAGAAAGTAGCTCCCAAATATGGGGAAAATATATAAATATTGTTAACTGTAAACCCCATCAATTTGATCAGGGGCCCATAGTCATTCAGCATAGGCGCCTGTGTAAACTCTACACCCCTCTAAGTCTGATCTCTCATTCTGTGGTCACGGCTAGGAACATTCTAGGCTGCACTAATCTCAGGACCCATTTTCCTCGGGTGGTAGAGAACATTATCCAACCTCCCATTGGAGAATGGAATAGTTCCTACCATTGTTGATCCACATTGAGGGCAAGGTCCTATCTTTTTACTGGCAACTATAAGTCATTCATATTTAGGGTGATTATTAATAAATGTGGTTGCCATTTTGGTTTTTGTTTCAAGGATTTTTATGGTCTTGTTGACTCTTTACCTATTTGTTTCTGGTTTTTGTTCTATGTAGATGGTTTTTTATAATGGTATTGCCTACTTAGGTATATATGTTTCCTATTTGTCTTTGTGCTATATTTGCTTTCTGGTTATCATGACTATTGTGCATAATTTACAATATATACAAGAGTATTTTTTCAAGTGGACCTTGGTTTACCAATATTGGACTGTGCCACTATTTTCCTCTCCCCTTTCCTGTGTCTGGTTTTCCCTGTTGTTATATTGTTCTTAGTTCCATTCTAAAACTGTTCATCTCATTGAAAGTTGAATTTCCTTTGCTGCTTCTTTTCATGTGAGACTCCTCTCAGTAATTCTTGCAAGGCAAAATTGGTAATGGAAAATTCCTTCAGTTTGAAGGATAATTTAGTAGGATACAGAATTCGTGGCTAGCAGTAACTTATCTTTGAATACTTCAAACATATCATTCCACTCCCTCCTTGTCTCTCAGGTTTATGATGAGAAATCTGATGGTTTGGTGATGAAAGTTTGATGATTCTGCCTTTGTGTGTGACTCTTCTTTTCCTTGGTAGCCTGGAATATTTTTTCCCTATCTCTGGCTTTAAATAGTTTTAAAATGATGTGTCTTGGTATGTGTTGTTCTGTATTCAAAAATGTAAATGTGTGTCTACCTTTTTGGATTTTGGACATTGTTCAGATATGGAAAATGTTCTGCTAAAATTTCTTTGATTTTGGATCTGGGAAGTAGGTCAGTGAGTTAAGTTCACATAGTATGACCAGCATAGGGATCCCTGAATCTGTTCAAGCCCCCAGCTCCCCAACTGCAAAGGGGGGGTCACTTCACAGGCAGTGAAGCAAGTCAGCAGGTGTCTATCTTTCTCTCCCCCTCTCTCTTCCCCTCCTCTCTTGATTTCTCTCTGTCCTGTCCAACAATGATGGCAGCAGTAACAACAACAATAACAACAACAACAATGATAAACAACAAGGGCACCAAAAAGGGGAAAAATAGCCTCCAGGAGCAGTGAATTCCTAGTGCAGGCACCAAACCCCAGCAATAACCCTGGAGGAAAAAAAAAAAAATTCTTTGATTGTGTTCTCTACTCCTGATTCCCTTTCCTCTTCCACAGTGATCTCAATATCTCTGATTTTCTGGATATTAGAATTGAGATACATGTTTATACATATTTACAGGTAGAACATGAATTGAATATGCACAACTGTTACATTCAACAATATTAACCGGAGAGTACTGTAATCGATCAGACTTTTCTAAGTATATTATAATGTAATTTTTCCATATAGTTCTGTATTACTGAAATTCTTGTCATTGTTTTAGTTTTTTAATTAAAAAATATTTTGAACAGTATCTCTAGCTTAGCAATGACCATATAGTTATATTTGTATTAATGATGACAATGTAGTGGTCTTACTTATTTAGTTTTTAGATGTTATGATTTCCTTGGTTTGTTATTTTTACCTTTACTTCCTTCCTATTTAAAAGAATTCTGATTTAATATTAGAGGTTTTTGGCAATATTTTTCAATGCAAAATGAGAGTCAGTTAAAATTGTCAGCATTCTCACCGATCAATGCAGATGGTTACATGATTGATTCAGTTATTGCCATCACTATAGATTTTGAACAAAGCATCAGCTGTGACACAATCTATTTAGACCCAGAAACTGCATCTTCTTTCTCTGCCTTACCTTTTAGAAAGGGTGGTGTTGGAATGAATACAAATTCACAAAAAGTCATTTAATCAATAAAGCAGAAGGCGATGAATGACAAGTAAACCTTAGGGACAAAAGCAAAATGACTACTCTTTATGGGAGTGAACGTAGGACAAAATGTGGTAATATTTTAATAAAACTATAGTACTTGAACAAAATAACTTTGCTCATTAATTAGCACGTCCAGTTAAAAACAGTATGTGGGAAGAAATGGCAATACATGATATTTAAAGTGAAAAATGTGGATTCTAAACTCTGTCTAGTTCTAAACTTTCTCATTCTCCTCATATAATTTTCTGATTTTGTAAATAGCTCAACCACAGAAGGAAAATTCCAGTCACATTCAATACAGCCCTTCTTTTACATATCTACTTCAATTAAGCTCTCACGAGATTCTTTTACAAAATGTCTCATCTCACTCTCCCAAATTTATGAAGTGTATCCTTTTTTTAAAGCAGTGCTAAATGTTTTTTAGTCAAGCAATGAAACAAGGTAAATATATTAGCAATCATTATAATAATTTCATTTGTGAGTATAACTTTTACAAATATTTACCTGACATAAAATAGAAATTACTGTGCATATAAAATTGCTGTTGATGATTTTTCCATGCCACAATTCTGATAGCGGTAGTCAGGGCAGCCCAGACAGCAGGCTCTCAGACACTCCGTGGTACCCACTGGAACACTGTGGAAGATGTGCAATTAACCTGTACTGGTTGGCACGTTAGTACACATGGGTATCTACTGGCAAACACACTTGTTAACAGCAACACTGAAACACTTAACTGCTACCTCTGAGATTCAGACGAAATGCCTGAATCCTGCCCATTAAGTAGAGAAAATACCAGGCTGACGATGGGCTAAAATTCATAAACCATGAAGCCAGGGAGATTGTTTAACTGGGAAAGCATAGATTTACATGCCTAAGGTGAGTTTAATCCCTGATTATCATAAGTACTGGAGTAGTGCTCTGATCGGTCGGTCTCTCTCTCTCTCTCTCTCTCATATGAAAATGTCTCTTATGAAATAACCCTTTTTTAAAAAGTTGATTAACAACCTCACTGGGAAATACTCTTTGGAATATTATTTTCAGCTACCACAAAAAGACAGAATGGGAGTAAGTGGAATCTTTACACTATAAAGTGTATTCTAAGACTAACTCTTGGTCCTAGTTGGAAAAAAAGTTAAGCTGAAAGCTTGTATGACTAGTAAATGAAAAACAAGTTTCTGAATGGGAACCTAGCTGCCTCGAGAAGCATTTACTAAATTCTCACTTAACACCTTGGGTTGTTTCCTATATTAATTATTATTAATTTTTATTTCAGTTATTTATTTTTTGGAACAGAGATAGACAGAAACTGAGCGAGAAAGGAGAAGCAGAGGTGAGGATAGAGAGGCATCTAGACCACTGCTTAACTACTTGTGAAGTGTCAGTCATCCTTGCAGGTGGCCACTGGGGTCCTGAAGCTGTGTCCTCCAGCACTGTACCCTGTGTGTCCAGGTGTGCCCCTCTTTGGCCCCTGAGGCTTTTAACTGTTATGCAATGTTGTCCTGAGGGAATTCTAGCATCTCAGTTCTCTTCCATCTTCCTGAGCTTCTTCCTTCTTTTTTTTTGTCTACTATAGACTAACTCATGGTATTCATTGTTAAGAAATTGTTTTATCTTTAGTTTCTCCTTAGCCTGCAAGATATTTCACTAATAATTTCCTTTTGAAGCCTCTAGAAGGAAGTAACCTAAGTCACATTTGACTCTACCTCTGGGGGTTGTCGGGAAACCAGTATTAAACTGTTGGTGTCCAGAAAAACTTTGCGTATTTTCATATCACTATGTTTATGGTAATTTATCACTATAACCCTCCCCACCCTGGTAAGACATGTAATGTTTAAATTAAGACATGCCTTTTATAGGGACCTCCTCTGATCTAATATGATAAAGCAATGGACAAGTATTTTTCCAAAAAAAAATCTTAGTGTACATACATGTGCCAGTATGGACATTCTGATTCAGCAATTAACTCACCTTTAATCTTAGTCATTCATGGACTTAACAGAGATCAATGGAATTTAATGTTACACGAGATTTTACACAGACACCCCCCTGTAGTGGTTCCTCATTCCTTCACTGGTATATTCTCTTTATTTTCTTCACCAGACTCAGTGCATATTTACTATGGAGCAGGTATATTGTGGGTTTCACATACTGAAAAAACTTAATTATAGGGAAATTAATTGACCTGCTTAGTATTTTATAAATTTAATGTTGACAGAAGTATAGAGTAGAAGACAGATTAAAAACACAATAATAAAATAGTATAGGTGGGCTAGGGAAATAACATAATATTGATAACTTAGTACTTTCATGCCTGAGACTCTGAGGTTCCAGGTTCAGTCCTTAGCACCACAAGCCAGGGTGGAGCAGTGCTGTGGTCAAAATAAATAAAGAAATAATAAGTAAATAAATAAGTAAAATACATATACAGGTAAATAAATATACTTGTAAATAATCAATATAAAGTAAATATAAGCATACTTCTTTAAATATCTGATTCCAGTGACCAGTACATTTCTTTCAGTGAAGAAAATAATCTTGTAATTTTTCAATTTCTAGTGCAGTTGCAAAGAACCTGATTAATAATATTAAGCATGTTAGTGTAATACATGAAGTAATTTCTACCTGATGCATTTTCTTCTCTCATTTATTCAGTAAGCTTTTCAGCATTGGAGAGTCTAAAACAATTTTCTCAGTATCAAAGTTGTGAAGTAGTCATTCATTGTATGGTCTAAAAGTTTTCTGGCAATATCTTTCTTTTCTTTTTATTTCCTTTGTTTGACCATCTTGGATAATGCACTATTAAATATATGATGAGAAGCCGTGAAGTCACTAGAGCACAGTGAAATAGTCTAAGTAGGTGTTCCAGCTATAAAGAGTGGCTAGTCGCTACAGCAACTCCAGTTAATTTGAGTTAATTGAAGATAGTTAGAGACAGAGAAAACTATCTGTACGAAACGCAGCCAGGACTCAGAACAGAGATGGATGGGAATGGAGTGATTGTGTATGTCATAAACCAGAAGCTGGACTGCTCTCACTGAAATTATAGAGATTCTTCTCTTCTTGAACAAGGTGTTTTACTTTGTGGCAACAAATTTACATATGGTTCTGAGGGCTCTGTGGCACTTCTTAGCTCAAAACTTTGCGTGTTCTTGTAGCCTTTTGCCTATTTTCTGTATTCTTGGCTTTTATCAATTCAAAACTGGTTACTAGCCTCTCTGTCATAGCGTTTTTCTTGTGCCGTTCTCTCTTATACCAGAGTGATGGCCTAAAAGTGTTAAAAACACAGGAGACCATTTCAGTCATCTCAGGGAAAGAAGCTATGTGATCATATATGCAGATTCTCAAGTGAATAAACATAATTGGTATACACATACATAGCTCCTAAAAAGTATTCAATATAAACTTTCTCTATTTTTCCTGTAAAATATATGCTATTAGCTGTGTAGACTGAAATGTTTTTTTTTAATTTTATTTGGTCTCCAGGGTTATCGCTGGGGCTCAGTGCCTGCACCATGATGCACTGCTCCCTTTTGCTTTTTCCCTTTTGTTGCCCTTATTGTTTTTATCATTGTTGTGGTTATTATTATTGTTGTCATTGATGGTATTGTTGTTGGACAGGCAGAGAGAAATGGAGAGAGGAGGGGAAGACAGAGAGGAGGAGAGAAAGATAGACACCTGCAGACCTGCTTCACCGCCTGTGAAGCGACTCCCATGAAGATGGGGAGCCGGGGGCTCAAACTGGGATCCTTAAGCTGGTCTTCACACTTTGCACCATGTGCGCTTAACCCACTGCTACCGAATGGTCCCCCTGAAATATTTTTACACAACACAAATACAAACATTACATGTGCATCCTTACTACTCAGAATGATATTTCACCAAGACAAAATGTTCAGATTAGTGGTGAAAACTAATGATCAGAGTTGGCCTTGTAATTTCTTCTGTCATGATTTGATAAAATACAGGAGATCAACTTAAGTGTTAAAATTTTTCTCCATGTAGAAAACTGAGGTAAAAAATGAACCAGTGTGATGTAAGGCAACTTCACTACATGTAACCCAGTGAAATAAATATATGTGGATACCTTTGGAGACTCCAGAGAAAGGCCAAATTGTTGGTGATTTAATTGCTCCAGGGATTGCAACGGTGATCTTGTAGTTTGCCTCCAGTGACAGGTGCTATCATTTTATTATAATTTGAACCCCTGGGTGTTAAAACATTCATGGCTTTTCTGTTAGGAAATCTGCATACTCCTCGGGTCATGTTTATTCATAATCCTGTGATGAGTTGTAGACAAGCCCACAGTGAACTTAAGGCTTTGGCATTTTAGTCAGAAATTACAACCCTTTCCCTCACAAACAGACTAGGCTCATTTGCATTTATATATTTTTAACACATTAAATATCTTTGTTAATATTTTGGGTCTTCTGAAATTAAATGCTGTGAATTGGTGCACTAACTAAAGAAAAATGTTAGCAGGTAATGTGTAGAGGAAGGATGTAGATGAGAAAGACAAATTAGACTAGTTTTTAAACAAGTATACACCAGAGGGCATCATAGCATTTATTCTAAGCTTTTCTAGACATTTCCTTTTAAAATGAGGTTTTTAAAAATATTATAACTTATTTCCTTCATAATTATTACACGTTTTGAATATTTATCAAACATGCTTAGACAATATTATTCATCTAAGTACATTAAATAAATAGAAATATAATTAAATGATAAAATTAAGCAAGCTATTTTTATGACTATCACTAGAAGCTTAAATTACTTCGTATCTTTGGTTTTGTTTTCCATTCTAGCTTACTATCGTGTCTACTGTGTATATTGTTTATGCTTAACCCAAGAAAACGCATAAAACTTGCCCTTTGTTCTTGATATATATTTTTTTTAATTCTCATTTGTAGTCTAGTCATGCAGAGCACATTGTCTACCTTGGAAGAGGACCATTGGGTGCACTAAGACAATATTTACATAGTAAGTATAGTAAAATAGTAAAGAATTCAACTTACACCTTCCAGGAGTTCTCTCCCAACAAGGAGCAATTGCCCTTGTATGTGCTGGTCACTCGGTAAGGTGAGCACTATCAGCTGAACCAGTGAGAGGACTGCAAGGTGTGCCTATCAGCTGGTGAAGGGGATGAGGACAGGTGGAGAACATTGAGTCAAGATGCAACAAACCATTAAAAAAAGTTAATCAGGTAATGTGACAGATTTTTTCTATTATTTATTATTATAATTATTATTTTAATTATATAAAAGAGGTAAAGAGCCTTTACCTCTGCACTCCTGGACTTTGAAACTCATTAAATTCAGTATTCAACTTGCTTCAGAGAGAGGTCTGCTTCAGCATTTGATGACCGCTCAACACTTGAAGCTTATTTGGAAGAACAGTACAACAGGGACGGGGAGCAAAGGTGTCCTGAGCAGGCAGGAATGGAGGCAGGGGTCTGAAGGGGTGCCAAGGTGCTAGGGGCAGGAGGGTGCCAGAGCAGGATTTCATAATAGATCAAGGGCAGGAGTGGTGGGTGGCAGGGCTAGCAGGGCATAGTGGGGTTCCTTGTAGTCATACTACAGCCAGGTGTAGGCTGACTAGAAACACATCCTCAGGCAATGCCAACTCCAGATCTTCCCCCACAATGTGACTCACTGTACTGAGGAAGCAAAGTGACCTGCAGAAGGCCCCCAGGAGCCAGTGGCTCCCCCGTCAACTCGAGAGCCAACTGCTTTCTTTCGGTACTCATTGGTTTCAACATTCCTAGTGCCATCTGGAACCAATTAATAAAAAACAAGAGTGGGGGAGAGGATGGCGCACCGGGTTAGGCGCACATAGTACTAAGCACAAGGTCCAGAGCAAGGATCCCGGTTCCCACCTGTTGCCCGGATGCCAAATGGCAAAGCAGGTCTGTAAGTATTTGTGTTTCAAATCCCTCTCTATCTCCCCCTCCTTTGTCGATATCTCTCTGTCCTATCCAACAGCAACAACAAAAGAAATGGGGGGAGGGGGAAGGCCCACTAGGAGCTGTGGAATCCTAAAACAGGCAGTGAGTGTCAGCGATAACCCTGGAAGCGAAACAATAAAGATAAATAAAAATCAAAAATAGAGTGGCACCACTGTTTGTTTTGTTTTAAATGAACTAGCGGACCATGGAGGTAGTTCCATCATAGTGTCCTGCCCTGCCTGTGTAATTTTTGGACTTTAATCCCTGGTACCACAGGAGAACAGCAAGGAAAACTTAATGGAAGGTAGAGACATTTTTTGCTTTCTCTCCTTCTTGGTCTCTCTCCTTCACCCTAAAAAACAAATAAACAAAAAATTATGAGCCAGGGAGGTAACTCTATAATAAAGTTCATGTGCAAGGTACTGGGTTCACTTTCTAGTGTTTTATATATATATATATATATATATATATATATATGTAAAAGGAAGGAAGGAAGGAAGGAAGGAGGAGTAATACAGGGTAGATGGCATAGTAATTAATGATTATACAAATGACTTTCATGCCTGAGGTTCTCAGATCCCAGGTTCAATCCCCAGCTTGTTACCTTAAGTTAGAGCTGATCACAGTTCTGGCAAAACAACAACAATAAAATCCTATGGAATTCATCATTTCTAAGGGCAAATTAGTAGAGTTAAAAGAATAAAGGTAAGGATAATTCATTTATATAGTTTTTATGATTGGTAAACTAAATGACAAGGTTAAATGAAGCTAGAAAAGCTTCTAAAGCCAAAGTTTTTACAAATAAATCTCGTTGTGTTGTTTTTTACAACATGATGTGATCATATCTTTTAAACACTGGGACTATTGAATAGTTACACCTTCAGCAGGAAATAAAATGTTTATAGCAATAAGAAAAAAAAAAACCTCAAAATTAGGAATTGGGTGAATTAAAGCCCAGCAGTGTAAGACTAACATGTTCTTAGCAGTAAATGCAGGTAGCCCAAATTATAACACGCTTTTGTCAAGAAGTTAACATTTAAAAATATATCTCAGTAACAGCTCACCTAGGAAAAGCTTTCCAATTGTCTTTAAATAAATGGGCTCGTTTCTCAGAGAATCCTGTGCCTATTTTATAATCATATTCTTGTATTTTCTCATTTTTATATTAAAGGGTAGGCTTCTTAAGAGTGCTCATTTATGAATACACCTCCCACAGTGCTTATGTCAGTGCTTTGAATATAAAAGGGGCTCAATAAATCTACATACAATATCCACATCAATAAGAGATTTAAGCCGATTTCTCTTTTAAAAAAATTCAAAATGCTAGAAGCAGAATAGTTGCTTTAGTCCCAGTTTTATTGCTAATTACTTTTGCCACCTTAAGTCATTTGACATTTCTGTCCCTCACTTAATTCTGCTGCATAATCAACTGGAACTTATACTTAATTATTTAATCATTTACTTTGTGTCAGACATTCAGGTAAGGCATTTATATAGATACTACCTAATCTATTCCTCATGACAACCCTTATGAGATGGTGTGGTAATTATTTGCATTTATTCCAACAGCCTTTAATTGAATCACACTGTTACATATTTAACTAGACATAATACTGATGATGCAGACACCACAAAGGCTCTTCTTTGGGTCTTATATAAAAACTCACTTTCTGGGCAGAAGAAATAGCATAATGGTTATACAAAGATATACTCATGGCTGAAACTCCAAACTTCCAGGTTCAATCCCTTGCACCACATGTCAGAGTCAGCAGTTGAGCAGTGATCTGGTATTAAAAAACAAGAAAACAAAAAGCAGTGACTATAAAGCCATGCTTTCATATGTATGAAAGGAATTTTCTAGTTATAAGTTTAAGTAAAGTGACAACATGTCTCTATACTTTCATTTTCCACTGTCAGCACTGGCAAACAAGGCATCATTTTGCTCCTCAAAAATCTTTAAAAAATGAGACTTGATGTGGTCCGGGAGGTGGTGCAGTAGATAAAATGTTGGTCTCTCAGGCATGAGGTCCTGAGTTCAGTCCCCGACAGCACATGTACCAAAGTGATATCTGGTTCTTTCTCTCTCTTATCCTTCTCATTAATAAATAAATATAATACTGTTTAAAAAAATGAGACTTGATATGTAACTAGCTTTGAATTTAAAAAAAAATGAAAGACAATATTTGTATTAATTTAAGCTGTGAGATTCAAATAAATTAAGTATTCATATATAATCTCTACATGGGACTAGCAAGTGTGTTTTCTTATGGATCGTTTTCTGTTACTTTCAAAAAAAGAAGAGCTACCCTGGATAATTCATTTTGCAAAGTGTAAGTCACTGCTCTTCACAGAGGAGGAGAAAAAGATGTGTATATATAAAAGCCATGAACACTATTCAAATTCATAGCCTCTTCCAGGTGTGGGTAATTGAGTTGCCTCAAGATCAATATGGAACTGCCTAGGATACAGAATGTCAATAGCTACTTCCAAAGTCATGTCTGTGTGCCTGGTGCATCTCTAAAAGCAAAGCCTCCAGCTGCTGCTTCAGAGCAAATCTAAATCTGCATGACACAATGTGGAAATTAATTCAATTAAAGCAGGAGATATCCGTGCATATAACTTGGAAACCAAGAAGTTTAGGAAAATTTTATAACACAGATAACTTCCTTTTAATGTTGTCCAGATATTGAAGTAATATTGAATGAGTCACATAGTATTTTTTTTTTAGATACTTCCAATTAAAATTTGATTTAAAGTCTCTGTATAATGTTAACATCCATAGGCTTTAAAAAAAAAATTCAAGCCACTATCTTTCGGAGAAAAAGTAGGAAAAAATATGTACAGCTAAAATATATTGTACTGCAATATTACCTTAATAGTTTTATGTTTTAAATGTTTTATGTTTAGTTGACAGTAAATACAGCAGTTTGTACATGCATAACATTTCCAGTTTTCCACATAACAATACAACCCCCATTTGGTCCTCTGCCATCATGTTCCAGGAACTGAAGGATTCCGCACACACCCCACCCCCACCCACCAGAGTATTTTACTTTAGTGCAATACACCAACTTCATTTCAAGTTCTTGTTAGTGTTTTCTCCTCTGATCTTGTTTTTCAACTTCTTCCTGGGAGTGAGAAAAATCCCATATTCATTCTTCTGCTTCTGACTTATTTCACTTAACAGGATTTCTTCAAGCTCCATCCAAAATGGGCTGAAAATGGTGACATCACCATTTTTAAGAGCTGAGTAGTATTCCATTGTGTATATATACCACAATTGTTCAGCCACTCATCTGTTGTTGGAAAGACAACTGGCTTGGTTCCTGGTTTTTGGCTATTACAAATTGTGCTGCTATGAACATAGATATACACAAATCTTTTTGGAGGGGTGTCTTTAGTTCCTTAGGATATATCCCCAGGAGAGGAATTGCAGGGTCATAGGGTAGGTCCATTTCTAGCCTTCTGAGAGTTCTCCACACTGTTCTCCACAGAGGCTGGACCAATTGACATTCCCACCAGCAGTGTAGGAGGATTCCTTTGTCCTCACAACCTCTCCAGCATTTGTTGCTGCTACCTTTTCTGATGTATGACATTCTCACAGGATTGAAGTGGTATCTCATTGTTGACTTTATTTGCATTTCTCTGACAATCAAAGACTTGGAACATTTTTTCATGTGTTTCTCAGCCTTTTGGATCTCTTCTGTGGTGACTATTCTGTCCATGTCCTCTCCCCATTTTTGGATGGGCTCATTTGTTTTCTTGTTGAGTTTGGCAAGCTCTTTATATATGTTGGTTATTAGTCTCTTGTCTGATGTATGGCCTGTAAAGACCTTCTCCCATTCTATGAGGGGTCTCTTGGTTTGGGTAGCAGCTTCTTTTGCTGTGCAGAAGCATTTTAATTTGATGTAGTCCCATAGGTTTATTCTTGCCTTAGTCTTCCTGGCAACTGGATTCCTTTCACTGAAGATTTCTTTAAATTTTAGACAGAAAAGAGTTCTGCCAATATTTTCTTCTAAGTATCTGATAGTTTCTGGTCTAATATCCAAGTCCTTGATCCACTTGGAATTTACCTTTATGTTTGTAGTTTTATTTTAAGTTCATGAAAAAGCTATGAAATATTCTCTAAACTGTGCTGCTTTTTAAATAAATACTTTATTTGTAAGGTTCATCATTAAGAACAGTTATTCCAAATTTTTAATGAAAACAATTTATCTATCTATTTATTTTTATAAAAAGGAAACATTGACAAAACCATAGGATAAGAGGGGTACAGTTCTACACAATTCCCACCACCAGAACTCCTTATCCCATCTGGAACCTGGCGGCTGAAAAGAGATTTAACATATAAAGTTGTTGACTAATCATGAACCTAAAGAATAGTGCAGATGAAGAGTTGGGGGGGGGGGTCCTCCAGTTTGTAGATAGTTATCAGGCATATTTTAGTTTTATCCCAAAAGGTGTGTGTCTCCAGCCAGGACATCATCTCCCCAGACAATAACTTGGATCCACCTGCATATCAGATTTCAGGCTCAGGGGAAAAAAATATATATTTTTTATCATATGTAGAGGAGCAAAAGCCTACCACATGTACCCTAAAATATACGTTTGAAATAAGTCGAATTTCATTGAACAGGGCTTAACGGCAAACTGGAGGCAATTATTGAAAGACTAAGGGTATCTTCTGGGGGAGGCAAAAACTGATCAGTAGAGAAGGCCGCCTACTTGCTACTTTATCCTGTTAGGTATTTTTCCTGTCTCACCTTCCCTTTTTTCATCACACATTTACCTATTTGAAGAGAGTAGTCAGAACCATTTGGTGATATACTCAGAATGTCTGGCTTTACCTCATATATCCTGGAGGCATGAATGTTATTAATACATTTTTCTTTACTTAAAGTTTCATGACTTTGATTATTTGTACATCAGTTCAAAACCCCTAATTGTTACAGTATGGTTTCTTTTTTTTAATATTTATTTTATTAATTTATTCCCTTTTGTTGCCCTTGTTGTTTTTATTGTTGTAGTTATCATTGCTGTTGTTATTGTTGGATAGGACAGAGAGAAATGGAGAGAGGAGAGGAAGACAGAGAGGGGGAGAGAAAGACACACATCTGCAGACCTGCTTCACCACTTGTGAAGCGACTCCCCTGAAGGTGGGGAGCCGGAGCTTAAACCAGGATCCTTACCCAGTTCTTGTGCTTTGCTCCATGTGCACTTAACCCACTGTGCTACAGCCCAACTCCCAACAGTATGGTTTCTTTCTATCTCATCCCCATAGCACCAGGATGCTGTGTAGTCATGACAGCTTAATTAGCTCATTTTAGATGGAATGCAGTAAAATGATATAAAAACTTTATTTGTGAAATTAATTTCCAGGGGTTTCAAGGTAAAAATAAAACATGCTGCCTTCCTCCTCAACAAAAAAGCCAAGTTTGCCACGGAAGAACATAAGAACGCCATGTTAAAATTGGCAGTTCAAATCTACAGCATAACTTTTCCTGCAAGTTATTTTTCCATGTGAATGATTACTTACTTCCTGAAGCACTGGAGCACTGTGTGAGGAGCAATGCCAACAAGACGGCTTCCAGTATGAAACTCCGCACCCTACGCCCACAGATCCAATCTTCTACCAAAACAGTCTATTGAACAATTGTTGCATAATATGATGTACCGACATTTTCCCACACTTCTAATCCCAGGGACCTTTCTTTCTCTAATTGGTCAACTATCCCTTTTTTATTTAAAAGAGTTTCAGAAAAGGGAATTCTTAAGTATCATTGTCTTATATTGTCTTCTTTGCAATGTTAATGGATAATAATGGAACCCCCATCTCTTCCAGCTTTCCATGACGTCTCTTCAGAATTTCCTAAAGTCTGCACTAGTGCGAGAGCTGTTGTGTACATCTCTGTATTATCGCACTTCTTAGCAGGATGACATACATATGGACTACAGAGTGGAACAGAAAAAAAAAAAAATTCCTCATAATACAGATTAAAAGTCCACATGGTGATCTTAAAACCAGGATTGCCTTGTTCATTTTATTAGGAGGTAAGAGTCCATGAACTTTTAACGATAAAAGTCTATTTAATGCTTGCTGAAAATTGAGGAATGTTTTATATGATAATGTGTGCACTCAACCTGCTACACCACTACCTAGGGTAGCCCCTAGGGATAATTTATATGGTATAAAGAACTGGGCCAAAAGAAAATCGAAATAATAGTTTTATTCATCAGATTTTACCTGAAGAACTATCTCCTTGACCATCTATCTCCAGTCGCCAAATTTGGAGTACCTACTCCCTGTTCTGTGGTTTCTTCATGTGTGACCTACTGGCTTACAATTTTGAGTGTTCCTTCTTATGTCTTAAATACATAATGACGATGCTTATGAACCTCTCACTAGCTTTATCAGTGTCTCCTGGGAATAGTAAGTCATGATGGAGAACAAATCAGCCTTGGCAAGAATTTTCACTTGACCTAAATCTTCACTACACCTCGGCTCTTGATACTGGCAATCAAAATATGCCTGAGATTTAGTTTCCTCATCTATGAAATTAGAAAGCTAACTACCCTCAGGGATGTTGTGAAGCATGAGAATGCTAACACAGTCAACATGCCTGACTCAGTGTCTAGAACAAGATAGATGATGAATAACCATTTTTGAATGAATATGAATAAAGGACTATGTTAAAAATGACACTTAGTCCTCTCCACTGCCTAACATCATGTCTGCTATTTAGCTGACAGAGATTTTCTTTTGTATGTGCACAAAGTTAATCTGCAGATATAAAATAATTCAAATGTGTTAGCATGCCTTCTAATAAAATTCAAATATATATTCAAGTACATATATAATATGTATATATATTTATATTTATATATATATATATCCTATATGCCTCTAGATGAAGAAAACACACTGATATCCTGAGAGGTTTTCCTTCTTTCTAGTCCTATGGTTATGCAAAAAACTTTCATACCTGAGGCTCTAAGGTCCCAAGTTCATTCCCTACCACCACCATAAACCAGAGCTGAGCAGTGTTCTTTTCTTTCTTTCTGTATCTCTCATTAAAGATAAATAAATACAACATTAAAAAAAATCAAAGATATCTCTTTCTTTACTGAAGACGCTGAAGCTACACATGAGAGGGTTCATCTATTTTTTGTTACTAGACATACAGAAGCTATCTTGATGCGTGCTAAAATTCTCGAGGATCGATTGATTGCTTGGACTGTAATTTCTTTAAAATGTATTTATTAATTTGTTTGTCTGAGAAAACCAGAGCGGAGAGAGATAATCAGAGCATCGCTTTGGAGCGTGTGGTGCTGAAGCCCAAGCCTCATGTTTGCAAGTGCCGCACAGTGCACACTGTACCTCCTCCTAGGCCCCAGGGCAGACATTGCTTAAAATTATTTGCCTCTTGGATTTTTTTAATTTTTTTTTTGTACAGTGAAAAGGAAATTTAAAAAATATATCAGCCTGCAATGTTGGGCTTTGAGAACTATATTTCTAATGGAAAAACAAAGATCTATATTAAATAAAAACTTTTAAACAACAAACTATTTTTTGATTGTGTAATAAGGAAGTGTGTGTGTGTATGTGTGTGTGTGTGTGTATGTGTGTGTGTGTGTGTGTGTGTGTGTGTGTGTGTACTGATTTTTGTGTGGTGCCAGGAATGAACCTAGGGTCTCATACAAATATAATTTTTCTTTCTTTTTTAATATTTATTCATTTATTCCCTTTTGTTGCCCTTGTTGTTTTAT
Organism: Erinaceus europaeus; assembly: GCF_950295315.1. Classification (NCBI taxonomy): domain Eukaryota; kingdom Metazoa; phylum Chordata; class Mammalia; order Eulipotyphla; family Erinaceidae; genus Erinaceus; species Erinaceus europaeus. The sequence continues at coordinate 91,360,582 of NC_080175.1, forward strand.
TGTTGTAGTTATTATTGTTGTCATCGTTGTTGCATAGGACAGAGAGAAATGGAGAGAGGAGGGGGAGACAGAGGGGAAGAGAAAGACACCTGCAGACCTGCTTCACCACCTGTGAAGCGACTCCCCTGCAGGTGGGGATCTGGTGGCTGGAACTAGGATCCTTATGCTGATCCTTGCGCTTTGCACCACGTGTGCTTAACCCACTGCACTACCGCCTGACTCCCAATAATTTTTCTTAACTGCCTTCCTGGCCTAATCGTTGTACTAAATTTATAAAGAGAAGTAAGAAAGGCAGGGCAAGACGAGAAATATCAAAGCATTGCTCTACATCTAGGTATACCCATCCCATTACCTTCATGTGGTGCCTGGGATTAAATTTAAGGCTTCAAGCATGAAATCATAACCCCGAACACCTACTAACACCCAAGATTGATAGTATATTTTTATTTAATTATTTATTTGCCTCCAGGGTTATTGCTGAGGCTAGGTGCCTGCACTATAATCCACTGCTCCTGGTGGCCATTGTTTTTCTTTTTTTGTTGTTGTTACTAAATAGGACAGAGAAAAATTGAGAGAGGAGGGGAAGAAATAGAGGAAGAGAGAGAAACAGACAGGGGGGGAGGCTGAAGAACTGCTTCATCACTGGCGAAGCGTCCTCCCTGCAGGTGGGGAACTGGGGGTTTGAACCTGGATCTTTGTGTGAATCTTTCTTTCTGTTCAGTGTGCTTAACCGGGCGCACCGCTGCCTGACCCCCTTGATATTAATTTTTTATCTTACTATCTGTATGACATATCAGTTATGGAATGTGCCTTAAACCATATCCCTGTATCTGGAATACTAGTCTACTATAACTACTTCTGAGTGGTAGAATTATATATGCATATTTTATATTACAGTCCCACTCGGTACCAGATACTCATATATCTATAGCATCTCCATGTATATGTGTACCTATGTTTATTTAATAATATAATTTGTTCAAGATATATAAAAAAAGTGGATCAGGAAAGTAGAATCACAAAAGATCATTTGTGAGATAACACCATTAGGACATAAACTGTGAAGATTTAATGACACAGGCTTTTAGTTTCACCTTTATTCCAGAACACCTCGAGTGATTCTGGCTACTACAATTTCTTCATTGGTTTCTCATTCACATTATCATCTCCTTTAATGTATAGCATTTCAAGGAAATGTATACTTGCACAAAGAAAGTATTCCTAAAATAAATCTAATATTTGACCTGTATGATATCTAATGTCAGCAAAAACCTGTTTTGTAAATAATTGAAAAGAATGAAGGCATGTTAGTTTTAATATACTATAATAATATAAATAATGCTTGTATTTATTTTTCATAATAAGCATTATGGTAAGGTTGGAATTATTCTAAACTTTCTTAAATTTTAATCCAGTTATGTCATATATTTTTTTTTGTTTTAGTTTCTGAAAATATAGACATTACATAAAAGCTTGTCTTCTCTAATATTTTCCTTTATTCTTAGCTATTTTTCTACACATAATACTCTGGAGTCCAAATTATCTTAATTAGATACAATTAAAATAGATTGCTTTATCCAGTAATTAACAAACCAGGAATTTAGCAGTGCTGCAATAAACATCGTATTGTATCTTCTCTGAGAATTTATCTGTTTCACATTATTCCCACAGTATGATTTTCCTTAAATCCCTACCTGCTATATTTTAGCAAAAAAAAAAAATGCATACAGAATAACTGAAACTACAAACTTCTTTTTTCCTCCAAGTCAAAGTTGGTATCGAACCAAGATATTTATGAAGATGCATTGAGAAATTGTGAAATGCAGGTATTTCACACTTACATTGAAAAAAACATTGTTTGAATATAAAGCATGTATCAATCAATCACTTATATTGTGAGTTTTAAGTAAAAATCAGCCAGGAACCTATTCTAAATATCTTCAAAAATAAAAAATAATAATTTTTGTTTTCAGTCTGTTTCGTATAGTTTGGAGATATTTCCTCTTTTCATCCTGTGCCAAGGTTTATGTCATTGTCCTGACATAGGCCTGACAGGACCCTAGGACTGAGAAATGCAAGGTTCTTACTCTTTCCATTTCTTAAAAAGCTTATATTTTCTAACTTTCTCTTACATTCCTCTATTTATGCTTCTCTATTGAACTTTTTCCTGATTTGATTTATTTTATTTATGCTGAAAACAGTTGAACATTTTTAAAGCATATGATAAAGTTCTTGTCAGGAAGGCATTTATTGACTTTCTGGTGAAATAATGCTGACACACACACAGCCCCTAGGAATAGTATAGTCCTCTCACTGTTGCTGTTGCATCTCTCTCTTAGTGCCTGAATCCTTTCTGTATTCTTTCCACAACATTTATCTTCTTAAGCACACTTTTCTTTTCTGTCAAACCTCTCTTCAAAAATCTTCAGTCACTCCGCAATGCCTAAAGTCACTTTCCTCCAGAGTGTTTCAAATCCATGTAGACACCTGATATGATAACACACTAGATAAATATCTCATACAAATACTAGTTTTTAAATATTTGCAATGCCATTAGTTATATTTTAGTTGCAAATGTCACTTAATTTTAATTATACTGAGGATGCACATTTTTCTCAGTAACACACTATTTTTGAACTTTTTTTTTGCTTTTAAAAATTTTTAAATGTTTAATTTAATAAGCAAAATACAAAGAGGGAGAAAGACCAGAGCATTGCTCCACTCTGGCTTATGATGGTGCTGGAAATTGAACCTGGGATCTTTGGTATCTCGGATAAAGAGTCCTTTTGCATAACCATTATGCTATTTTCCCACCCCTTTATTAAATGATTTTTTTCTTTACTAGTATGTAGTAATATTTTAAGATTATAATCTCTAGTTCCATTCTACCTCCACCAAAAAACTCTGTATCTCCAACCTCTCATCTTCCAAAGATAACCACCATAATTCTCACAAATCTATAAACAGTTTGCTTGCTTCTGTGTTTGTTTGTTTTTGGCAAGTTTATGTGTATTAGATCTCTAGATTTCACAGATGAGTGAAACCATCTGGAAGTTGTCACATCTCTTATTTCTCTAAGCAAATCCAGTTCCATTCATATTGTCACAAAGGACACAAATGCATCTTTTTTTATTGTAGAGTAGTATTTTTTGTGGACTATATATATCCCATAACTTTTTTAGACAGTCATCTCTTGATGAGAATTTAGGCTGCTTCAATTATTTGACTACTTTGAATAATGCAGTTATGAACATAGGGGTGCATCTCTTTGAATTAGTGTTTGAGTATCCACTGGATAAATGCCTAAGAGCGGTACTGATGAATCATAAGGTAAATCCATTTTTATTTGTTTAGGATTCTCTATATAGTCTTCTAAAAGGACTGTACCAGTTCGTATTTCCACCAGCAATGTAGTAGGAGTTCCTTTTTCTCACAGCAACTTGAACACCTGCCATTTCCTGGTCTGTTGATGAAAGCCATTCTCTCACGTGTGAGATAGTATCTCAGTGTAGTTATAATTTGCATTTCTCTGATGATAAGTGGAGTGGAGCATTTCTTCGTATGTCTGTGGGCTATGTGCATCTCTTCTTTAGAAAGTTGTATTGTAGTTCATTAGCTCACTTTTAAATATATATATTTATTTATAAAATATGTATATTTATAAAAAGGAAACACTGACAAAAACCATAGGATAAGAGGGGCATAACTCCACACAGTTCTCACCACCAGAACTCCATATTCCATCACCTCCACTGATAGTTTTCCTATACTCTGGAAGTATGGACCCAAGGTCATTGTGGGATGCAGAAGGTGGAAGATCTGGCTTCTGTAATTGCTTCCCCACTGAACATAGGTGTTGACAGGTCAATCCATACTCCCAGCCTGTCTCTCTCTTTCCCTAGTGGGGCAGGGTACTGGGAAAGCAGGACTCCAGGACATATTGGTGGGGTCGTCTGCCCAGGGAAGTCAGTTGGCATCATAGTAACCCACTTTTTTTTATTGGGTTGTTTTTTCCTCTTTTGGAGATCTGTACCAAAACATCTGTATAGATGTTTAACATCCATACAGATCTGTACTAAAACATCTGTATAGATGTTTGATATCAATCTCTTGCCTGATGTGTGATGTGCAAATATCTTTTCTTATTTAGCGTGTTGTCCAATTATCTGTGTGTAGTTTGCTTTTGATGTGTAGACACTGTTTAGCTTCATATAATCACATTTATTTACTCTTGCTTTCATTTCTCATGCCCAAAGTATTGAGTCTCCGAATACATCTTTGATGTGAAAGTGTTGCAGTTTCACCAACATTTTTTTCTATAAATTTTAGTGTTTCTGGTCTTATATATATATCCCATTTTGATTTGACCTTGGAATGTCCTGTTAGGTGATGGTCTAAATTCACTTTTCTACATGGGACTGTCCAATTTTCCCAGCATCATTTATTGAAGAGACTGCCCTTGCCCCACTGAATGGCTTTGGCCCTTTTGTCGTATATTACATGGTTGTATATGCATAGGATCATCTCTGGACTTTTGATTCTGCTTCATTGATCCAAGTGTCCATTTTTATTCCAGTTAAATTCTGTTTTGATTACTATTTGCAGCCTTTTGTGGTTCCACACAAATTTCTGGACAAGTAGTTCGATTTGCTTGAACAATGCTATTGGAATGTTGATATGGATTGCACTGACATTGTAGATTGCTTTTGGTGGAACAGTCATTTACTATTTATTCCTGTAATCCAGGAAGAGAAAATGTTCTACCACTTCTGTGTGTCCTTCTCTAGTTCTTTTAGTAATGTCCTATACTTTTCATTGTAAAAGCCTTCATCTCCTTCATGAGATTCACTCCAAAGTATTTTATCTTTTAGGGTAATTGTAAATGGGGTTGAGTCTTTTATTTGCCTATTCCTGTATCCCTTTTTTTGTATACAGAAATGCCACAGATTTATGTATATTGGTTTTGTATCCTACCACTTCACTTAATGTACATTAATCTGTTTCCAGTAGCTTTTTATGGTGGAATCTTTGGGGTTCGCTAGGTATAATATCATGTCCTCAACAAATAATGATAGTGTGACTTCTTTTTTCCTAATCTACATGAGTTTGATATCTCTTTCTTTTTTTATTAGTGATTTAATAATTATTGACAAGGTTGTGGGATAAGAGGGGTACAATTCCATACCACTCTCACCACCAGAGTTCTTTATCCCATCCCTTCCATCGGAAGATTCCTTCTTCTTGATCCTTTGGGGAGTATGGACCAAAGATCATTATGGGGAACAGAAGGTGGGAGGTCTAATAGTGACCAAAAGAATCATCATTAGAGGATGCAGTTCTCATGCCTTTATCCAGCTTTTGGAGTCCTTACTTTATCTGACAATGTTAGACTTAGAGTGATTGAGAGAAGTGAAATAGGAAGTAGATGAGGAGGGCGTCTAGGTCTAACTGGAAAATATTTGCTTAAGCACTTTATGATATTCTTTTTATGTATTTCTACTTGCTTGCTGTGCTTATTGATTCACTCCAGACTGTTGTGCCTACTTTAAGGTATATATTTTACTTTACTTTAAGGTATATATTTTCCCTAACTTATGAGTATATGTGCACATCCCATGGAGCATGGTCTATATCTAGGTTCTGTAGCTTTATTAAGATTGAGTGCAGTACTATCAATGTTTTCCTCCTGAAATATTTTTAAATAGCTGTTGAAATTAAACACCAAAATATTATTTTAATTTATAAAGTAAGTAAAAATTTCAACTATATAATGAAAATGGGGATGTAGCATAATGGTTATGCAAATCACTTTCTTGCCTGAAACTCGGAGATACAGTTCAATTCCTGGCAACACCATAAGCCACACTTGAGCAGTGCTATAGGATAAAAGGAAGAAAGAAACACAGAAAGAAAGAAAGAAAGAAAGAAAGAAAGAAAGAAAGAAAGAAAGAAAAAGTTATGCAATGAAGATACAGTTAATATATTCCTCTACACTAAAACTAAAGGATTTTTAAACATATATTCTGATATTCTTTAAGTATGAATTTTATTAAATATATCAGAGGACTAGTGATTTCTCAAATTATGTACTGGTAAAGATGAAAAAATACAAATTTAATTTCTTCAGATTAAAGTATCTCAGAGCTATGCATGCAAGGCTGCCAGAATTTTTGTCTTAATGCTTAAAGTTTTCTGACTTTAGTGATGAAATTCAAAGCCTACTGGACACAATAATCTACCTGAAAAGTATAGAAATTAACTTTTAAGATGTGGAAAATAGCTTGATATTTCTGTTACTTAGTTATGGGGACTATATTTTTTACTAAAAAATACGTTCTATCCATTAATGTTAACAGATAATGTATTTTAGAAAACCGGTAACATTTTATTTTTCTTAAGCAAACATATGCTAAGGCCTTTTCATTTGTTGTTTCAATGTTTGTAGGATACAGAATGCTCAAGCCATTTAAATAAAAGTTGATAGAATAAATGTTTACTCCCTTTTTCTGATTAATACTGAGGTTTTGAATGAGTGGGGAAGTGTCACTCACATACTTATTGTGCTTTGCCTATAGCCTAATCACTCCCTTTATTGTCTTTCTTGATTGATTTGTCATTTGGTGGCAGCTGAATTTCATTTTCAAGGATCTTTTGTATAGATTTAATCAGAAGGAAATCACATTTTTGACTGACACTAATAATTTATAATAACTTACGTTAGCTAGAACATCTGTATCTCCTTAAGTTTCTGAAAAAGAAAAGCCCTTTATTGCTTTATATTTACCTTATCATTTTCTATCAATTTAGATAGATAGTCATGGGAGAAATACTGTCAGTTTCCAATGCTTATTTGCATTATAATTTTCAAAAGTAGAGTTAAAAATAGTTTCCCTGTTTGAGACTATACATCCCTTAAATAAATTCAGAAAATGTTTCAGATAAAATTATTTTAAAAACTAAGATGCATATAATTAGTGAGTATTCGCCTTGAGGGTATGATAGGATAGAATTTTAAACTATTTGAAAACATAATAAAAAAAAAACTGTCACTGTGGTGGGGGGTGGGAGGCAGTTTCAATCCTGAGTTGTGAATGAGGCAAAGCTGTGTATTATCCAAGTGAGCCATTTCAGTGCTCCCCCCCAAAAAAAATTGAAGTCTCTCCTATCTCCTTGATCACTTCCAGCTTTTCACTCAAGTAGACCATGAAGCAATATATCACTTCCAGATGATAAATTCATTAGTTGATCTACTACTCGCATCTTGGGAAATACATTTTAAGTATCTGTCTTAAATTAATCATAACCAAATAAAATATAATCTAAAAATAGCTTTGTTGTGTGTATTTTGCTATCATTGACATAATCCATTCTCATTCATCTTTTCAGCTACCGCTTCTGGGAAACATGAGTTATTCTCTCTTCTAAACTCACAAATTCAGATTGACCACATCACAGTCTCCTAGTCAATAAAGCTTTTTTTTTTTTCCCACTTGTATTTTATAGAATATTTCTTTCACTGGGAGTTGGTTGGTAGCACAGTGGTTAAGCGCAGGTGGTGCTAAGCACAAGGACCGGCATAAGGATCCCGGTTCAAGCCCCTGGCTCCCCATCTGCAGGGAAATTGCTTCACAGGCAGTGAAGCAGGTTTGCAGGTGTCTATCTTTCTCTCCCATTCTCTGTATCCCCCTCCTCTCTCCATTTCTCTCTGTCCTATCCAACAACGAAGACATCAATAACAACAACAATAAAATAACAAGGGCAACAAAAAAAAAAGAAAAAGAGAAAATGAATAAATAAAAAAAAATTTAAAAAAAGAATATTTCTTTCACTTTCCCATTTCTCTTTTATGTCATATAATTTCTTCCTGGGTGAAATAAATATGAAATGTCAGTTGAATTCCTTTTGAATAAAAAAGACACAGACTGTCAATATAATATTATTTTTCTGATACTACATTTGCCATCTATGCGTTGTAGGAAATATTCCCGACCTACTAACATATCATATAGTTGGTTTTATTTTTTGTTAGACAACTTGGAATACCGGATTACATTTTTATATTTTTTTTGCCATAGAGTCTGTGGGAGGAAGATGCTCATTAGTGTCCTGTCCCTCGTGTACAAGAACTGTGTAAGGCTGCAGATTTATGGTAGATGTATTATGATAGTCAGGCTAAGGTTAAAGAAGGTGGGTTATGTGGGTAATAATAGACTTAGTTATAAAGGTACTTAAAGACTAGAAAAATTTTAATTTAATTTGTCCTAAAAAAAAAGAAAGAAAGAAAGAAAGAAAGAAAGAAAGAAAGAAAGAAAGAAAGAAAGAGGACAAATAGGAGGTCAGATGGTAGTGCAGCAAGTTGAGTGCAGATGGAGAGAAGAGCATGGACAGGTAAGGGGCCTGGTTTGAGCCCCCGGCTCTCCACCTGCAGGGGTGTCACTTCAAAAGTGGTGAAGCAGGTCTGCAGGTGTCTATCTTTCCCTCCCCCCTCTATCTTCCACTCCTCTCTTGATTACTCTCTGTCCTTCCCAACAACAACAATAACAATAACAGCCAGCAAGGGCAACAAAATTGGAAGAATAGCCTGTGCAACCACCTGACGCCCCTATTTGTCCTTTTTTTTTTTAGGACAGGGAGAAACTGAAAGAAGGGGGGTGAGAGAGAGACAGAGAGAGAGAGACCTGCAGGCCCGTTTCAATGCTCATGAAGCTTCTCCCCTATAAGTGTGAAGTGGGGACACAAACACAGGTGTTCGTGCGTGGTAATGTGTGTGTTTAAACAAGTGCACCATTTATTGACAGCTCCCATCTGACTTTCTTTATCCTTTCATTTGTACTTGGGCACTTGAGTTATTTCTTTATCTTGCCTGTAAATAGCTTAGCAGTGAACATAGGTGGGCACATTTCAGTCTACTCTGGCAGATAATCTAAGGACAGTCATGCTCTACTTTATTGCATGAATAGCTAGTCAAGAGAACACATCTGTATACATTGTCTCTCAACTTTCTAATTTTATATTTATAGATCAAAACACGGTAAAGAAAAAGAGAAAGTGGCTCCCAAGTCAGTTGATCTCAAGACGTAAAAGTATTTGCTCTCAAGCTTAGATAATCTGCTTAACCAAACAGAAAGTATTTAATTTTTTAACTATATGTATGTAAAATAAGTAAGTAAATAAATAAATAAAAGACCTTCACCACGTTGGGATTTGAACAGTGTTTTTTAAGAATTTGCAGTATAATCAGTGAGGGATAGTGGTGTATTTTGGAGTTTGATGACCACACTAAGAAATCAACTTCTATAAAGTCCTGGTGCTAATAACTGGCCTTTGAATATGTCATCTTTCATCTTCTTGTTGTTCTTGAGCATGATAACATAGTGTCACATTTAAAATAGATGTTTTAAATAACAGAAATTCTTATGTAAAATAAAACGAATGTTAGAGGAGTGTTAAACTTTGTTACTAACTGAAATAAGAACTTTGATTTATAATATATAATAATTTTAAATGTATGAGAGCTTATTTTCATATTTTAAGAAGAAAATAGCTTTAACTTTTCACCTATTAGAAAGGGACCAACTAGTTTTGTGTCAGATTCACTGAAGTGGAAAATTAATATCAGGTTATGAAAAGAAATCTTTGAAAAGCTCATTGTGTAGTAGAATAAAAAGAAATTAATTAATTAGTGCATTTTCAACTGTTCCTAAGAAAGACAATACGCTGGGAAAAAAATTTAACAATGTAGATAATAATATCAACTGTAGAGGCTAAAAGTACAAGTTTTATTGAAAGCCATGCTTTTAGGTCATGTGATTTGGAACAATGCATGATCCTCAAGTTATGCATATTTAGAAACAGAATTTGACTTTCTTTATTTAAGGTGTCTTTATAAATTTTGCAGTAATTAAATTCTGAGATAGCTTCTATATTAAATAAAATATTAATAGAAAATACTGTTTTGTTACTTAAATGACTCTGGAGGCTACTTAATAAGCTACAGCTAGTGTTCCTTTATTTTTGAACTTGTTGTAAAGTAATTTCTTGTCACCGGATTGGTTAATTATTCTAAGTATTTCAGTGTTAGTGTATCTGAGTGACACATATGTTTACATTGGTAAGTTTTGAGGAAAGATTGCCTCCTGTATTAGACTTTGTCCAGTCAGTTGGAGGGCTCAATAAATAAAAGGCTGGCCCATCTAAACAAGTATCCTTCCAGTTTCATCTACAACATTTACTCCTATTTCTTTTCCAGCAGAAAACGCCTTTGATTTCACTGAAAACTCTCCCTTCATCTCCGATCTGTCTGTTTGCCTCTAAATTTTAGATTTTTCAATTTTATGAGCTAGTGCATATTTTCCTTTTTTTTCTTCTTCTTCTTAAATCAGAAGTGAACTCAGGACCTCTCACATTCTCATATGCACACAATATCCAGTTTGGCTAGATTCCCAGGAATGATCATTTTGATTCTTTATTTGAAAGAGAGAAAAGAGAGAGGAGAGAGGGAAAGGAAAGAGAGAGAGAGAGAGAGAGAGAAAGGAGTCAAGATACTTTGGTATCTTTACCATCTAAGAGCTCTTCTAGCATCCTGCAGTGTGCTCTCATGTAATGCTAGGACTTGAAACTGGGACTTATTTTGATACGGCGGGCCCTCTATCAAATGTACTATTTCCTGTCCCCTAATTATTTTTATTTAAAAATTGTTACTTACTGATTTGAAAAGAGAGAAGAAAGCAGAGCACGATATAACTCTGTCCTTCATGCTGGTTCTGAGTGCCAGGAATATTAGCCCTGAGCTCCACTGCTGGTTTGACTGATCTCCACAATGAATGAATCAATTCCTTACAAAGCATCTTGGTATTATATATGTGAAATATAATAGAGACATATGTGGTTGATTTATTAAGGGTTGGATGTAAGCAGTAGGGCCATATCCAGAAAGACTCAGGTTTAAGATCCTTAACTCACTTTCAGGACAGGGAGCTTCAAAAGCAATGGGGAATGTTGCAGATGTTTCTCCTTTTTGCTCTGTTTCCTTCTTTCTTTCTTTCTTTTTAATGTTATTTATAAAAAGGAAACACTGACAAAAACCACAGGATAAGAGGGGTATAACTCCACACAATTCCCACCACCAGAACTCTGTATCCCATCCCCTCCCCTGATAGCTTTCCTATTCTTTAACTCTCTGGAAGTATGGACCCAGGATCATTGTGGGAGGCAGAAGGTGGAAGGTCTGGCTTCTGTAATTGCTTCCCTGCTGAACATGGGCATTGACAGGTTGACCCTACTCCCAGTCTGCCTCTCTCTTTCCCTAGTAGGGTGAGGCTCTGGGGAAGTGGAGCTCCAGGACACATTGGCGGGGGTTGTCTGTCCAGGGAAGTCTGGTTGGCATCATGCTGGCATCTGGAACCTAGTGGCTGAGTTAACATATAAAGTTGTTGACTAATCATGAACTTTTCCCTGAGGGTCTTTCCCTGAGGACTGCAGCAAAATAGGAAGCCAAGGATCACCCCAGGACACTATTTGCTTATGAATAGTGCATTTATTGTAAGGCAAGGAGAGTTTCTATAGGTTGGGGTAGGAGGAAGAGCAGGGCAGTTATGGCCTAGCCTTATATGGTCAGGAATGTTAAGGGATACCTTATATCAAGACAATACCTTATGTCAAGACAGCAGGGGATAGAGAAATGGTGAGGGTCTTCCCAGTTTATGCAAGACCCCACAGAGTGGCTGAGAAAGTTGTGGTCCATATACACAGTGGAATATTTCTCAGCTATTAAAAATGATGAACTCACCTTCTTCATCACATCTTGGATGGCTTGAAGGAATCATGTGAAGTGAGAAGTCAGAAACAAAAGGATGATCTCATAGCAGTTGTAAAAAAAGAAGAGGAAGGGAGGAAGGAAGGAAGGAAGGAAGGAAGGAAGGAAGGAAGGAAGGAAGGAAGGAGGAGAAGAGAAGGGAAAACACAAAGCAGAACTTAGACTAGAGTTGGTGTATTATACCAAAGTAAAAGACTCTGGGGTGGGTGGAGGAGATAGTTCAGATCCTGGAAAATGATGACACAGGAGGACTTAGTAGGGGTTGAACTGTTATGTGGAAAACTGTGAGATGTTACGCATGTACAGATTATTGTAATTTACTGTTGATTGTAAACCATTAATCGCCCAATAAAGAAATACAAAGAAACTTTTAAAAAAAGAACAGTATGCCTCTGATATGTCTGTGGTTAATAAATGTACGCATAAATAATTTAAAAAATAATGTAAAGTTGGATTATAGTGCTAATTTCTAATCCATTTTTATTTTTATTTTTAAAAATTTATTTATTTTTCCTTTTGTTGCCCTTGTTGTTTTTCTAATCCATTTTTTAAGTGAAAGCAGCATGGAGATTGTTGCTTAAATAAATGATCTTTGAAAAACATGGGTCTCTATTTATTGTCATTTTATTACAACTAAAATCCCCTTCACTATGTTTAATTTGTATGAAAATCTGTTGACAAGGGACAAAGACCTATGCAGAATCTTGTTCAAATCCCACACGAGGAATAATGGGTTCCTTATGCTGATATATAGGAGGATGCATTATTTTAAGAGCTTTATGTTACTTGGGACAGATAGCCTTATACATAAAGCCATTTATTTGTTTGCTTTTTTCTCCTGAAAAGTAGCCCCATGAGGGAATTACATTCAGACATTTAACGACTTCTTATGTCTTGTCTTTATCTTAGATACCATTTGATGGTGTTCTTCTTAATTCTCTTTGTCTTGAAATGTTCATTTCTCTTGACCTCTCACTAGTATCTGACTTTGTCAGCCACAAAGGAGAGATAAAGGGTTATACAAACAGACTATTTATAGCAAGACTATGACAGCTCTCTTTGTGAACAACTGGTAACCCTCTTCACATTCCTTCAGCCAGAGTCTGAGAGAGAGGTCTAGAAATCTTAGTGGCTTTTGTTTGTATTCATATCTGACCCCTTTCAAAATAGTAAAAAAAAAAAAACTGGATTAATTATTTTCTTTCTCTATCTTTTATTCTCTTTCCTTTTCTTTCTTATTGCCACTAAGGTTATTACTGGAACTCAGTGCCTGCACAATGAACCCATTACTTCTGGCAGCCATTTGGTCCTTTTTTAAAAAACATTTTATTTTATTTATTTTTGTTTTTCGAGATAGAGAGAAACTGAGAAAGGAAGTGGGGATAGAGAGTGGTGGAGAAAGAGAGGTCTGCATTCCTGCTTCTCTGCTATGGAAACTTCCATCCTCCCATCCTCCTACTCTGAGGGCAGAGAGCTGGGACTGGAACCCAGGTGCTTGTGGTTGGTAACCTGCACTCACCCACTCGACCAGGTGCACCACCATCTGTATGCACCATCCATTTCCCTGAACCTATTAGACAGTTTTATAGTCAATCAGAAAAAAAAAAAGTGTTCTTTGTTATCTAATGTAAATTCATTTTTTAAAAGTCAGAAAAATGATGTAAGTGCCATTTAAAAGTCTATATTCATGAATATTATAAAAAGCATAAAGGAGGGTGAATTCACTATAAAAGACAACACAGTACTGAAGGTTTCCCCATCGTTCTATGGTGGTGGGGGCGGGTTTGAAACCTGAGGCATACTTTTGGGCAAACAATTCACTCCCAAGTGGGCTCTATCTAGTGCAAGAACTTTTTGCTAGAATCAGTGAGGTATTATTCCCACCTAGGAATTCACTCTTCTATTATTCAACAGTCTTATGTATATTTTCAGAGTGTTGTGGCCATTGTCACAAGTTTGGAATACTTATGTTACCCCAAATGAATATCTGTGTCAATTAACAGTCACTTTTCCAAGTTCTATGCAATCACAGATTTATATTACTGTATTTGAATTTAGTAATGAATTTCTTCTTTCTCTTTTGTCAGCTAAAAATGTAATGTTTTTGGAAATCACTAAGTAATGATGCCTCATGATAACTTACTTATTTCAAAATTAATTCGCTTACTTTTTTGAAGCGTTTTCCCAATGTAAAAGATTTTTAAAAAACAAAGAAAAGAAAAGAAACTAAAAGAAAATATTTTGTGCTACCTCTCAGCGTGTTAGGGGCCAAGTTAAGAAGTGGACCCAGTTCATCTTCTAGATCAGTCTCTTCCTTCAGCGCCATTTTCTCCATCACTCGTATACTAAGAAACACCATTCTTACTTTATTCTCAGATGGTTTTATTTCTTTGATTTCTATCCAAGACTGAATTGTCATATTTTCAAAGTATCAAAACATATTTAAATAAAAGTGTGCCTAGTAATGAAGTGGTATTCATGTCATATATGTATATATCACATATTAACTCACAAAAATGGAAGTTTTCTATGGTCCATATATTGAATATATGTCAGAATCTGGTTCCCATCTGCAGGGGAATGTTTCACAAGTGGTTAAACAATTCAATAGGTCTCTCTCTCTCTCTCTTCAAAATAGTTTGCTTACTTTCTGGAAAAGTTTCCCCAATGTATAAACTATAAAAATGTTTTGTAATAACTCTCAGCCTGTTGGGGGATAAGTATTTGATAGTTTTTTTTTTTGTTTGTTTTTTTGTCTAACATACAAGTCCTTTGTCCATTTGGAATTTACTTTTGTGTTTGGTAAAATTGAGTGGTTCAGTTTCATTCTTCTGCATGTTTCACCCAGTTTTTCCAGCACCATTCTTTGAAGAGACTCTTCTTTTCCCATTTCATAATCTGGGAAACTTTGTCCAAGATTAGATGGCCATAGGTGTGGGGGTTTACTGTCTTCTTTTTTAAGTCATACTTACATCTATTACTACTTCTGAATGTCTTTCCATTTTTCCTCTTCTCTCTCCTTGTCCTGGTGGAACTGGAGTTCAGTGTCCTCTGGTCAACTTCCCCTATCTTTTCTCCCCCTCTGATAACAATTCTTTTTGGAGTGCAGAAGGAAGAGCTCTCTCTTCTCTTATTGCTATTTTACTGGACATGGGTTTTGGCAGGTTAATCCATACCTCTAGCCTGTTTCCATCTTTTCCTAATGGGGTAGGGCTCTGGAGATGTTAGGTTTTTTTGAGGTATCCTGCCAAGGGATAAACTGGGTGTTTATATTATATTAATAAATATTTCATATTTGATTTTTGTCTCTGATTTGTTAAAAAAAAAAAAACTTGCGAATTTGGTAGCCTGAGAGGTGGTCCAGGGCTGAACTTGCATGCCTGAGGTCCAGAGTTTCATCTCTGGAGTTGCATAAACCAGAATTGTTCTGTCTCTCTCATCACTAAAAAGTAAACCCATGTACTTTAGATAACTTGTGAGGTATTCAAAGGACAATCAAACACTAATTCACAGAGATATAAGCATCCCTATGTGCATTATAGCCAAAGAATGAAAGCAACCTAACTGTCCATCACTAGTTGACAGACACTTGCAGCACTGCTCCATGCTCAGGAAGCTTCCCCTTTAGGTAGGAAGTGAGGGCTTGAATTTTGGTCTTCCTACATGGTAACATGTGTGCTCGAGGTGACTAGCTAAAAAAGTTACGGGATATAATCTCCATGGAAAACTACTCTGTAATCAAATAGAAGATGATAATTGTGTCCTTTGGGAAAAAATGGATAGTCTTGGAGGCTATTATATTTAGTGAATAAGTAAAGCAGTGGGGAGTTGGGCAGTAGCACAGCGGGTTAAGTGCAGGTGGCCCAAAGCGCAAGGACCAGCTTAAGGATCCCAGTTCGAGACCCTTGCTCCCCATCTGCAGGGGAGTCGCTTCATAGGAGGTAAAGCAGATCTGCAGGTGTCTATCTTTCTCTTCCCCCTCTGTCTTCCCCTCCTCTCTCCATTTCTCTCTGTCCTATCCAACAACGACGACATCAATAACTACAACAATAAGACAAGAGCAATAAAAGGAAATAAATAAATAAATATTTTTAAAATCTTTTTTTTTAAAAAAAGATAAGTAAATGAGTGAAAAACAACTACCAGATACTTTCACACATATTTGGAAACTAGAAAATGGATATATGTGAACTTGCAAAAAAAAAAAAGTTAATAAAACAACAAAAAGAAACAAGCAAACTGTTTCTAAGACTTTTGAAATATATAATTCTAAAAACTCATGAGAACTATATGGTTATCTTTGGGAGATATGAGGGTAGGGACATAAGACTTTGGTTGTGGGTGTGGTGTGGAACGATATGCTTTAATCTTAAAATATTTAACCCACTGTAATCGCAGAAAAAAACGGAGAAAAAAGAAAAGAAAGATCACTTGCAGGTTTTCAAAACCTGAACCTCAAAGTTGTAAGAAAATTCTGATGTGTTCTTATAATCAGTCCTAAGTGTCTGTTTCTACTAGAACTTCCAATATTCCATCAAGTTAAAAATGCCTTTCTGCTCTCTCCAGGAAGCACATCTCCTTGCTGAAAAATGTCTCACAAGGTGACAGCAGTTCAGTGTCTCTTTTCTGAGACGACAATGCTGCTTCCTGCCTTCTCCTGGTTATTATGGTCGTGGAACACTGAGCATATGTAATAACAAAGCATACCAGAAATAATTCCCTCTTTATTTTGAAGTAAATTCTGGTTACTTCGATGTTCTTCTCTATGTGTTTAGTATATCCATATATACTCCTCTGCTTTTCTTTTACTCATTAAAAAAATGACTAGTAAAATTATGCTGTTAGTGTCTTATTGTCATAAATTTAAGTTATAATAAAAATACTCAGCTGTGGAGCATAGGACTTACATGTTTGAGACTCCAGGGTTGAATCTCAGTACCATATATCTTAGAGCTGAGTCATTCTCTGGTCTCTTCTAAAAACATTAATCTTTCAAAGTAAACTTAAAAACTTGTCAGAGTTAAAAAAAAAAAAGTAGTAACAAAATAAAAGTCAATGACTCAGTAAGTGTCCTCTTTCATTAAACTATTTTACATACCACGTTAAAGAACTTGTGTTTTGGCAACAGTGGTCATGAATTCATGTGTTTTATATTATTTATCTCATTTTTCATTTAGAACTTAATTGAATGAAATACAAAAATGGTTCCAGGAGGGAATCCGTTCAAGGTCACATATCTAGCAATGTGATGAAGCCAAATTTTAAACTCAGGTCCTGCTAGATGTCAGAGCTGTCCCTCTTCTGCAATGATCTTCCCTTCAGAAAAATACCTCATGGTCAAACTTCTGCATTCAATCCACATTTAATCTAATTACAGAAGGGTTCATTTGTGGTGCAAAAAAAAAAAAGTGATATTTTTCATAAGAGGAAGAAATTAAATTAAGTCTTCTATGGGAAATGTTATTCATATAACACAGAGGGAAAATATTAAAATATGTAGATTATTAAATATGTTATTAAATATTAAAATAGGTAGAGAGTTGAGCAGCTAATTGTTTTTTCTATATATTAAAAATGTCACTAGAGTATCATCAGTCTCATCAGATTTAGCATATGTGATCATAAAATATGAAACAAAAATTATTGGGGGGAACAGAAAGAAAATTTATAAATACATTTTATCTTATGCCCTAATTCATTTAAGAAAGTATCCTTAATATAATGGTGTCATTAAATCACAAAAATGTAAATTGAGTTAACAGCAGGATGCTATCTTTTATTGAGGGTGAACAGCAGGGCTTCTCCTAATGAGAACATCATCTACTTATCAGTAAAAGGTCAGCCTGATGAGCTCTTTACACAACTTGTCCCTAAGCGGCTTTTTGCCCCTTTGATGACTATTGCATTGATAAACTGGACTCATATGTGGCTATCCGAAACAATCTCTATTGTGATGGTAAGTATATAATTTCAATACACTCACTGAAAGTAGCATTTACTTCCTAGAGGATGCTTTCTTTTCTTAAAAGGGACATAATTTTATTTCAAGATTTTGGTATTGTGTATAAATTGTTCTCTTTTCATGAACTTGGAGAAATACAGGCATTTTTAAACAATGGATTAGAATAAAAATAGACCTTCATATAGATTATTCTGATTCTTCTTATTCTATTATTTGACTGTCCTACAAACTAGAGAGAAAAAGTAGTAATTAAAACTACAATATCATTTATTGTAAGTTTATTTTCTACCATGCATTTGTCCAAGTTTTTTATAAGCTCTTTTGCATTCACAGCAAGATGGTAGCAATTACAATGATTAACTTTTGTTTACTTTCCCACAGATTTTTGAAGACTGTCTTGAAGTGCATGAGTCCACTGAATATTTTATTAGAATGTCTTTACTAATGACACTTATAAGATAGACTCAAGCATTTGCAATATAAGTTCATGAGATGTTGATTATATTCTCTAAATGTGCTTGTTTCAGCAAAATATTACAAGGGATTATTCAGTGAGTAATACTAATGACAAAGGAGAGGAAGAAAGAAAGAAAGAGAGAAAAGAAAAGAGAAAAGAAAAGAAAAGAAGGGAAGGAAGGAACAGAAAGAAAGAAACTAACTACTATTCTTTTCAAGAACAAGGGTTCAGAGTAGGGGAATTAATCTCAGATGTCTTACTTCTGCAACTAGGCCTCTCTGTTTCTTGTGTTTTCAAATGATTAAAATTAAAGTGGTCAAAGGACAAATTATGAAAGCAAATCTAATTCAAACTTTATACTCTTATAATTCATAGGTAGTTTCAAAAATTTACAACACATATTCTTCTACAGCCATCTGCTGACTGACTCATTGCAATATTATGTAACTTATTCCATACATAAAAGGGCTTTCACACAAGTTAAAACTAGACTCAGTTCATACATGCATAATAATGGTATACTACTAGTACACTGTTACCTAAATCATTAATGTAATTCCCTGACCCTATATCTATGTTTGTCAAAAAAGAAAGAATATTTTTCCTTCTCTATGTTGAAAAATTTAGTCTAAATGCATGGGGCAATGTTGAAAATTAAGAATTTTTCTACACAAAGGTATTGTGGTATACCCATTTGCAGAGTAACACATTTTATACCATTATATGTGGAAGGTTTTTGACTGAAATAGTAACTATATTATTTTAGAAATGATATGTACAGGATTTATCACAGAACATTGTGAGCTAACACTATTATTTAGAATTTCAATTCAGGGCTAAGAAGCTACACTGAACAACTATGGCTGTGGTACTGTTGAGGGGATCAAGAAATCAGAAGGGTCGCTTTTCAATTTGTTACTGTTCCAATAAAGTGAATTTCAAAGGACATGCATTTCGGTGTATGGTTTCTAAATTTGTTCTTTACTAGTCATGTAATGTGAAACTAGTAAAAAGGCTTGGGGAATAGTTTCAACAAGGGTCTCTGGGCCTTGTCTATGATAGCCCCCAAAATCTAGGCTAAAGGTGGCCAACGGTAGCACAGCAAGTTAAGTACACATGGCACAAAGGGCAAGGATCCAGGTTTGAGCCCCCAGCCCCCCAGCTGCAGGGGTGGTCACCTCACAGGCAGTGAAAAAGGTCTTCAGGTGGCTCTCTCTCTCTCCCCCTCTTTGTCCTGTACACCTCTCGGACATTTTACACAACTTTACAGCAGCTTCCCTTTATGCTGCTGAGTTTCTCAAAGACTGACTGCAGCAGTCCATGGACTTTTCATCCAGTGGTCTTGGGACTATACAGTGCCAAATAGCCTCTTCTCACTTGGCAGGCCACGACCCTCCAGAGTCAGGAAACGCCCCCCTTGCCTGCAGACCCTGCCCACCAGAGGCAGGAAACAACCTTTGAGGCAAACATGTCCCCAGAGGCAGGAAACTTCCTTTGAGTCAAGAAACACCCCTTTTCTCCCACCAGGCCTTCCCTTGACATCACACTGACTCTTGCTGCTCTCCTACTTGTCCCTCCATGTCTTATTCCAGTTCTTTTAAAAATGCCTGCATAATAAAGGTTTCTGTTCACCCCTACACTGCTATTCCCCTGACAGAAATGGAGTCTTTTACAGACATTGACCCATTTATATACGACCATTAAGAAAGAGAGAGATGTCAGGAAATTGTGAGGATGTGGTTGAGCTTGGCAGGGTTTGAACCAGTGGAATGTGTCAATCCTGTTAGTCTCTCTCTCTACCGAGAGGTTGAGCAAGAAGGGACAGTAAAAATCCCAAAGGTGTGCCTCGTCCTATCAGACTCCCTATCTCACAAAGCACCACACATTCCTGATACTATGGCCATTAGATAAAAAGAAAGGGAGAGATGTCTGGCAGGCCCCCTTCTCTGCTCCATCACTGATGCTGTGGTCTATTTACATAATCATTGTTTTGCCTGAGAACCACCTTGCCTGCAGGGTATTGGTTAATCTCACTGGGTAGAAACTTCACAACAGCTACTATGGAAGCTTTCTACCTTCACACTTTTTTCTCCACCCCCTCTCCTAGCCATTTCCTTTTCTCACTTGCCACTTCCGGTTAATGATATATATATAAAGGCGCTGTCTCTGATCAGTAAAGGCACTGCATTGTGTTCCCGCTCTGCCACGAGTTCCTCGTCTCTCTCTCCGGCAAAGCTAGCCTGGGAAACAACAACAATAACATCAGCTAAACAACAATAAACAACAAGGGCAACAAAAGGAAAAAAATAGCCTCCAGGAGCAGTGGCTTAGTAGTGCAGGCACTGAACCACAGCTATAACCCTTGAGATAAAATAATAATAATAATAACAATAATAATAATAAATAATAATTTTTAAAAAGTTTCAACTTTTAATCTCATAATTGTGACCCTACCCTTAGGTGTTTTAAAAAAGTCATGTGATAAGGAAACAAAAGATTAAGACAGGAGAGCTGGAAGAGGCTACAGAGCAGCAGCAGCTGTGTTTCTCTCCTTTTCTCTCTCAGGTCAACTAGAAATACCAAAGGCGATCACCTAGGACTGCAACAAGGCAGGACTAGAATCACTTCAGGAGCCACCAAATCACGGCTAAGTGCAAACACATGTGGCTCATGAAAAGAGAGGAGCCTAAGGTGAGACTGAGTGTCTGGCAACAGTCCGGCAGTTTATCAGTTGGGGCACTGTTTTACCAACAAAAAGACTGCTAAAGGGAGGAGAGGACTCCCCCAAGACTCACCAAATGCAAATGTGACTCTCCATTGCTACTGTTCGAAAAAGCTGGAACATCAGGGGGGAGGGCCTGTGCTGACATCTGGGAACAGAGAACTCACCAGGAAACTCAGGAGAAAAGCTGTAACTTCATGACCTAGCAGTGGGGCTATATTGTGGGAGCCTTTCCACATTGTTATTCTGATGAGAACATGGTGAATAATTGCCTCAGAAACTACAAACTATAAAGGAGACTTGTTTAGAAACTCAGAGGGCCCAGCAGTGCTGTCCAGCTTGGCAGAGAAGCTGAATTGAACCCAGAGCTTTGGATCCTTGGGGTGTGAGAGTCTCTTTGCATAACCACTGTGTTATCTCTCTCCCACCCTGTTTTATCTCTTGGTCAGGAATGAGTGATTAAGCTAAGAAGCCTACTTACAGTTTAAAAGAGGCTCTCATAGCCTACAGGAAAGAAAAAGAAAAAAATGACGCTTTTAAATCACTGTGTTCCAACTCAGGGATTGAAATAATATTGAAACAACTATTAATTTGTACAACTGTGAACTCTTTAAATACTTTACTTAGACACAAGTCAATCCAGGCAAGAGTGATCAGTAATTTAAAAAGTACTGTGAGAGGGACCTCAAAACATATTATATAGAATGGTTAAACCAAGAAGAAGAAATATTGGAGAAATGAACCAGGACAAGAGTCCAGCTAAAAGCTGCCAAAATGTTGAAACACAAAACAGTGAAGTCATCATCCAAACACTAGTCAAGGAAATAGTCACAGGAGTGAGTAAAGAGTTTGAAAGAATTATCATTAGTAATGCAGAAACAGCAGGGCCAGGCTGTGGGGCACCTGGTTAAGTGCACACATTACAGTGTGCAAGGACCCAGGTTCAAGCCTCTGGTCCCCACCTGCAGGGGGAAAGCTTCACGAGTAGTGAGGCAGGACTGTGGGTGTCTCTCTGTCTCTTCCCCTCTCTATCTCTCCCTCCCCTCTCAACTTCTCTCTGTCTCTATTCAATAATAAATAAATAAATAAATAAATAAAAGAAATGCAGAAACAGCAAATGAGATGCTGGAAGAAAATACTAATTATCTCAAGGTTATTAGAGAGCTAAAAGTTGGAATAGCTGAGCTAAGAACACAACTAGCTGAACAAGCTAAAACAGTATCAAGACGGTAACATAATAGATGAATTCCAGAAAACAGTAGAGGGGAAAGAGAATAGAATAAATGAGGCTGAAGACAGAATTAGCAAGATCATGAATGAATTAGAGACAACTAAAAAAAGAAGTAAGAGATCTCAAAAAGATTAAGAGATACTGAAAACAATAACAGAGACCAATGGGATGACTTCTAAAGAAATAATATATGCATTATTGGCTTACCAAAGGAAGAAAGAGAGGGAGGGGAAGAAAGCATTCTACAGGTCATAAAAGCTGAGAAATTCTCTAGTCTAGACACCAAGACACATCATATTTAGGATAGAAAGGAATAATGAAAAAAAAAAAGGATCCTGAAAGCTGCAAGAGAAAAACAAAGAATCACCTACAGAGAAAAACCTGTTAAGATTAGCAGCAGATTTCTCCACAGAAACACTAAAGCCATAAGAGAATGACAAGATATATATTAAGTGCTCAATGAGAAAGGCTTTCAACCAAGACTACTGTACCCTGCTAGACTGTCATTCAGACTAGATGGAGGCACAAAAACCTTCTGTGATAAGCAACAGTTGAAAGAATTAACTATCACCAAGCCTTCCTTGAAGAAATTTCTTAAAGGTCTCCTATAAACAGTCAGACCACCATAAATATATCATATATCAGAACACTCTAAAAATCTACAAGAATGGTGTTAAAATATCTTCAGTCTATTGATATCAATAAATGTCAATGGCCTGAATTTACCTATTAAAAGTCACAGAGTAGGAAGATGAATAAGAAAACACAACCAAACAAGATGCTGTCTACATGAAACCCATCCAACTCAATAAGACAAACACAAACACAGAGTGAAAGGATAGAAAGCTATCATACATACCAATGACCCACAAAAAAGGGTAGGAACAGCTATTCTCATATCTGACATGATAGACTTTAAAATAAATAAAATTTAAAAAATAGGGATGGACATGACTTAATGTTCAAAGGGTCAGTCAATCAAGAGGGTTTAATAATTACTGACATCTATGTACCCAATGAGAAGTCATATAAATGCATCAAACATCTATTGATAAAGCTACAGCAATATATTAACAGTAGCACAGTAATAGTAGGGGACTTCAACACTGCACTCTTTCAGTTTGACAGACCATCCAGGCAGAAAATCAATAAAGAAATGAGGGAGCTAAATGAGGAGATAAACGAGAACTATTGGACATTTTCAGAGTCACTCACCCCAAGAAATTGAAATACAAATTCTACTCAAGTCCATATGGGTCATTCTCAAGGATAGACCATATGTTAGGCCACAAAGACAGCATCAGCAAATTCAAGAGCACTGAAATCATCCCAAGCAACTTCTCAGACCACAGTGGGTTTAAACTAACACTCAACAATCAACAGAAGATTAGTAATAGTCCCAAAATGTTGCAGCTCAACAGTGCACTACTAAACTACTGGGTCAAAGAGGACATAAAGGAAGACATCAAAATGTTTTGAAAGTTCAGTGAAAATGAAGATACAAGTTGTTAAAATATTTGGGACACAGCTAAGGCAGTACTGAAAGGGAAGGTCATAGCCATACAAGCACACATTAGGAAACAAGAAAAAGCACACACACACACAAAAAAAACAACTTTATTGCACACTTTATAGACATGGAAGAAAAAGAAGAACAAAGGAACTCTAAAGCAACCAAAAGGACATAAATAACTAAAGTTAGGGCGAAATGAAAAATGTTAAAAATAAGAAAACCATACAAAAGATCAGTGGAAGTAAATGTTGATTCTTCAAAAGAATGAACAAAATTGACAAACATTTAGCCAGACTCACAAAACAAAATAGGGAGAAGACCCAAATAAATTGAATTATAAATGAAAGAGGAGATACCACAACAGACACCACAGAAATTCAAGATATCATGTGAAGCTTCTATGAACAACTCTATGCCACCAAGCTAAAAAACCTGGAAGAAATGGACAATTTCCTAGATACATACAAAATTCCAAAATTAAATAAAGAGGAACTAGATTATATGAACAGGCCCATCACAACCAACAAAATTGAAACAGTAATCAAAAACCTTCCCAAGAATACAAGTCCTGGACCAGATGGTTTTACAAATGAATTCTACAAAACCTTCAAAGAAGAACTAATACCTCTACTTTTAAAAGTCTTCCAGAAGATTGACGATACTGAAATATTCCCTTCCAGCTTCTATGAAGCCAACATCACTCTGAAACCAAAAGCAGACAGGGAGACAGCCAAAAAAGAAAACTACAGGCCAATATCTCTCATGAACATAAATGCTGAAATATTGAAGAAAATTCTAGTCTATTCTGGTCTATATACACAATGGAATACTACTCAGCTATTAAAAACAGTGACTTCATCATTTTTAGCCCATCTTGGATGGAAATTGAAAAAATCATGTTAAACGAAATATGTCAGAAACAGAAGGATGAATATGGGATGATCTCACTCTCAGGCAGAAGTTGAAAACAAGATCAGAAGAGAAAATTCAAGTAGAACCTGAACTGGAGTTGATATATTACACCAAAGTAAAAGATTCGGGGGGGGGGGAGGGACTTGGGGGGAGAGAACAGGTCCAAAAGGATGACAGAGGACCTAGAGGGGCTTGTATTATTATATGGAAAACTGAGGAATTTTATGCATGTAGAAAATATTGTATTTATTGTCAAATTTAAAAAAAAATTAGTCTCCCAATGAAGAAATTTTTTAAAAAGCTATTAAGATAGCTTTATCATTCTTAACTCTTCAGAAACTCATTTGGTATTAGAAGCTATGACTCAGGAATTATCAAATGTATATGTTTTCATATAAATCACAATATTACAGTGTGAGTTGTTTAAGAAACAAATCAAAGAAGATAGCAATATATCAGTTCTAGGCTTTTAGATCTTTTTCTTGTGTGTAAGTTTCCATTTTCAATTTCGTCTTCTTACTATCACTCTGAAAACATGTTTAGTCTATTACGCTGTAATAGACTAAAATGCATAGAAATAGATTATGTTAGCCAGATTTCTAATCTAGATCAGCTGAGCAAAATAATTTAATTTTCCCCATCAAGTATATTTTTAAATTAATTTAAAATAAATTTTTAAAAGTTGCTTTGTATGTATGCGTGCCTGTAGTGGAGGTAGCCAGGTTTTTGGGTTTTTTCAGAAGTGCATAACTGTGACACATACAGATGTCACTAAGTGGTAAGGAACAGATTCTTATCCACACAAGCCTATATAAACAAGTACCATTGCACAGTTTAATCTGCTTCTCTTCTTTGCCTACAAAATGGAATATTGACATCCTTTCTTTGTTATAAAGTAACCGCCCCCAAATAAAAGCAGAATGGTTCACATCTGGGAAGGCTACACTACCAGCACAGGTTGGGAGTACAAATTCCCTCCATCTTTAGATCCTATCTTATTCTCATGTGAGGAGTAGGAAAGTGTTTTGATCCTTACCTAGGATTTCAGGCAGTTTTTTGTTTGTTTGTTTTTTAAGAAACGTGGTTCTTTGTATTCTTTGCATAAACATCATTATCTTTTGTACTTATGGGAAGACCTTTTCCCCTTCATGATGAATAAAAGGAAAACAAACTTTGAAACTTTCTACCTAAGGCAATAATTGCTACCTGGAAAGTGTCAACTCATTTTTGAGCTGTTTTATGTGCCTGCCAAAATTACAGTTGTTTCATGATGCTAAAGGAAGCTCTAGAGAGTCTTTATAATCCTGCTCAATTAGCTACTCAATCAGACTTAGTTTATTGATTTTTGCCACTTTTTCTGATTATTTTTAAAGGAAATTTTTCACCTTCATTTACATTAGTACCCATTTATACTGCGCTGAAATGATCACGTGCGACATTACTAACACAAAGTGCTTTTTTTGTTTGTCAATGTGGAGTCACGGCTTCAC
The DNA here is from genome assembly GCF_950295315.1 of Erinaceus europaeus. Lineage (NCBI taxonomy): Eukaryota > Metazoa > Chordata > Mammalia > Eulipotyphla > Erinaceidae > Erinaceus > Erinaceus europaeus. Next base: position 91,386,684 of record NC_080175.1, read on the forward strand.
ACATGCATAACTAAACTATTTTTGTGGCACTATTTCACTCTTAAAAGAGCCAGAGAGCTAGAGAGAGGAGGAGAGTTTCCCTCAATGCTGTGATAATGCCTAATTGGTCTTAGCGCTCAAACTGAGACTGCTTTTATGCTAGGCATGCACCTTACCTGGTGATGTATCTGTCCAACCCCACTTACCTGTTTGAATAGAAAACACTTAATACTCTATGAACATTTTCTTTAGCCATATTAATTATATATTGTATGGATATGAACCAACAACTAGGCAAAAATAAGTTCAAAAAAATCAAAACATAACTCCATTCTATCATTTTATATTAGAGCCCCAGTACCACATTGTAGGATTTCAAGGAGTTAGAGAATCTAGGTACTAAGGTGTCTCTCCCTTTTCCTTTTTTTTTTTATTTTTATTTATAAAAAGAAACACTGACAAAACCATTATGTGACAAAACCACACAATTCCCATCACCAGAACTCCGATCCCAGCCCCTCCCCTGATAGCTTTCCTATTCTTTATCCCTCTGGGAGCATGGACCCAGGGTCATTGTGAGGTACAGAAGGTGGAAGGTCTGGCTTCTGTAATTGCTTCCCCACTGAACATGGGCAGTGACAGGTCGCTCCATACTCCCAGCCTGCCTCTCTCACTCCCTAGTGGGGCAGGGCTCTTTATAGCTCTTTCTCTATTTCAACCTAAGTGACCAAGGGACCCAGAGTGGTGAGAGCATGGTAAAACACTCTCTCTCTGACAAAATGGGGGCGTGGAGGACAAATGGCTTGTAAATATCTGAAATTACATCCAAATATTATCCTAACCAAGGAAGTGAAGCTATTATTCAAATAGGAAGTGTAATTCATGATACTAAATTTCCTTAACTTTACACAGACTTAATATATGTATATCCTACTACAGTACTGGATGCTTTTCTGATATTTTACAGTTATTTCCAATTATAGCCATAAGTTAAACTGATCTCTCTAATTTTCTGTAGGACACCTTCATAGTGGAGCAAAAAAAATTGCCACACACCCCCCATACTCCCCATGGTGGAGGGCTAAGGCTCCTTAGCAATGCCTTCATCTGGTTTTGTGACTATCCAACATTTTTCTTCCTCATTATTAACCTATACCTTTTAACTTCCAAGTTTCTCACTTAAAATCATTTTATTTTTCAACATTTTGATATTTGATCTGGTTTTTGTTTGTTGTTATAGCTATTGTGACAATACACTTCAAAAATTAAAGGTTTTACTTCTAGAACGGAGTGATCACTTGGGTTAATAAAGTATCACTTTACACACTAAGACTCTTGAGACCACAGGTTCAACCCTCAGCACCAATTTATGCTAGAACTGCACAGTGCTCTGATCTCACTCTCCTCTCTCTCCCAATTCTCTCATAAAATAAATAAAGTCAAATTTTAAACTCCTATGGATTCTATCTAATGTACAGACTTTTTTCTTTTCTTTTGCCATGTAATGTCTTTTTAAAATCTTACTCATAAAACATACATGTATGTTCACCTGCGAATACAACTAGAATCTCAGTGTTTCTTATACCAGTGTGCAGTGTTCCTGTAAATGTAGAAACCTTTTTATTTAGGAAACTTTAGCATGCATTTTTACCTGTAATCTACATTTTCTGTTTCTTTTCTTAAATCTTTGTTTTGTCAAAAGTCAAACAAATAAAGTATAACTTTCTACCTTTTTGGTGACCATAGAGAAGTCCTGTAACCCCTCTGCTCTAGTGACCTGACTTGTTCATTTGAAAAAATTTTTTGAAGTATTTTGGTTGTCTTTATAACCTAGGTGACTTTTGGGGCAGAGAACTACCTATCTGAGCCATGACTGTCTGCTTTGTCTTCTTGAAATTAGTGTTTCAAAGTGAGTAGACATATTTTATCATGTTTAATGCTTTTCCTGTTAATTACCACTTTCCTGTAAAAATACATATCTCCATATTTACAATACTGTCTAGGTTATTCACATATATCCATATCTGTTGTATATGGATAAAAACACAATAGAAAGATATTATTTTTAAGGGTGATTTTATTGTTATTTTTATTGGGGATTGATAGTTTACAGCATAGTTGTTTACACATGAGCAGCATTCCTCCTCACCCTGACAGCTGTCTGCAAAACACTCACCCCCAGTTTAAGTTCCTACCATGCACCTGAATCCCACTTCAACCCCAACATCCTTCCCCTTCCCCTTTTTCTCCAGAATTCTTTGCTTTGGTGCAATACACCGAGGTTTTATTTATTTGTTGACATTGAAAGGGAGAGAGATCAGACCACAGTGAGTACCAAATTCTTTAAGGAGGAAAAGGAGAGAGAGAGAGAGAGAGAGAGAGAGAGAGAGAGAGAGAGAGAAGAAGAAGAAGAAGAAGAAGAAGAAGAAGAAGAAGAAGAAGAAGAAGAAGAAGAAGAAGAAGAAGAAGAGGAGGAGGAGGAGGAGGAGGAGGAGGAGGGGAGGGGAGGGGAGGGGAGGGGAGGGGAGAGGAGAGGAGAGGAGAGGAGAGAGAAGGGGAGGGGAGGGGAGGGGAGGGGAGGGGAGGGGAGGGGAGGGGAGGGGAGAAGAGAAGAGAAGAGAAGAGAAGAGAAGAGAAGAGAAGAGAAGAGAAGAGAAGAGAAGAGAAGAGAAGAATAGAGATCAAGTTACAGACAAAAAAACATGGGTACAGCAACAACAGGTCAGGCAATTACTGCCTTACCCTCACTACAAAATAGATTTCCCTAGGAGGGGTTTTTATCTTTAAGCTAATCTCCATTCTGCTTTCTAGACTTCTTCTGTGATATTAATCCTTTTACCAAAGATTTAGGAAGTGAAAGATCTCTGCTTCTCTACACAAGTAAGTCCAGCACCCTAGCTGCTGAGCGATCCATCTCCCCAGTTCACTTAACTTTCTAATTATACACACTAAGAAAAATCAAATCATCACTGTTTTTGTGCATCAGCAAATTACTCAGTAGCCGTGAAGTTGCGAAGGTAATGTCAGGTTCACATTAAGTGCTTATTCAATAATTTTAACCATTAATGCAACATGAAGTTCTTCACATGTCTGTTTCTGGTGTTTTCTGTGTTCTCTAAGCTACAGAAGTAGGTTCACTTAGCTCCCTAGTGGAAAAAAAAAATTCTCCTTCAGTAATCATGGAAACCCCCAGTATCAGAGAAAAAACAAGAGAAAAAGGATTACATGGTGGGGTGGGGAAGCAGGGGAGGACAGGGTCCTGGTAGCACTGCTGGTTAATGTGCGCATTACCTCCGCACCTGCAGGGCTTAAGCTTCCCAGAGAGGGAAGCAAGTATACAAGTATCTCTCTAGCTCTGTTCCTTTCTCTTTCTCCCTCCTCTCTCAATTTCTCTCTGTCTTATCAAATAAATAAATAAATAAATAAATAAATAAAACAAAAAAGAAATTTCAAAAATAATTATGACTATTGTGACTTCAAATAGATCATTTCCATTATTTATGGAGAGAAGTGATAAAGCAATAAGCAGATGGTCGGGTATAGACTTTACTTTTTTCCGGTCACGCTTGGTTTGTTTATCTGAGTCTAAATTCAGTAGCTCAGTAGAGACTCATTCTCAGAGCCTCTTGTCCTGAATATCGGTAGCACCCACTCACGCACTCATCTTTCTTTCCTCGTGCAGCTCCTGACTGCCAAGTAGATAGTATGTCAAGATTTTTTAAAACTTATTCATTTGTTTTTTAAAAGTCAGAACCAGAATTTGGCTCTAGCAATTGCTTGTAAGTTCAGTGCTCTGGCATAGAGCCACTTCCTTATAGTTAATGTCTCTGCTTCAGCAGTGTTCAACTCTCTGTTGATTTTAAAATCTAGGATAATAAATTAATATATATTTACATTATTACAAGAGCAGGACTGCAAACTTTCTAGAAGACTGAGAGAAGTATGGTTGCTGTGGGGTAGGAGGCAGAATTTTGGTGGTGAGTGTGTTGTGGAAATATAGTCATATTTTATGACCCGGTAGTTACAATTAAATCAATATTAAAGTAAAAATCTAACAACACATAGAAACAAAATAAAGGATACACTCATCAGTGTGTGTAAGAGAGAGGGAAAACAGAGAGAGATGAGAGAGAAAAAGTTATTTAAAAAAATCCTTCTTTTCAGCCACCAGGTTCCAAATGCCAGAATAATGCCGACCAGACTTCCCTGGACAGAGGACCCCACCAGTGTGTCCTGGAGCTCCACTTCCCCAGAGACCCACCCCACTAGGGAAAGAGAGAGGCAGACTGGGAGTATGGATCCACCAGGCAATGCCCATGTTCAGCAGGGAAGTAATTACAGAAGCCAGACCATCCACCTTCTGCATTCCACAATGACCCTGGTTCCTTACTCCCAGAGGGATAGAGAATGGGAAAACTATCAGGGGAAAGAATGGGATATGGAGATCGGGTGGTGGGAATTGTGTGGAATTGTACCCCACCTAGTCTACGGTTTTGTTAATGTCTCCTTTCTTAAATAAAAAATAAAAAATAAAACCTTTTCCCTTGTCCTCTATTCCATTTTATTTTTCAATCATGTGATTAATGGCAGCTGATCAGAATTATACTCCATTGCTTTCAACACAAATATTTCCTAATCAAACTCCTTTATTTTTCACATGTTAGACTAGGACCCCTTCTCTCATCCTTATTAATTTGAAAACTCTCCTTTTACAGCAGGAGACTTCTTTAAATAGAAAGGTAAAGACTTGGAATGAAAGTAGAAGGGTATCCAAAAGTCTAAACCATTTACTTTAATTTCTTGAGGTATACTTTCATTTCATAAGAAAGTGAATCAAGGCTACAAAATTGTACAATGTACATAAAATTTAATGTAGTGCCTAATAAAGAATTAGTGCATAATTACCAGCTGGGTGAAATAACTTGAACCCTTATTAGCAGATTCCCAGAAGCATCTGTTAGCCAGTAAAAGTTTATTGTCCACCTTGATTAAAATATTAAATAGGTAACATATTTCTATATTGTCATCTTCTACCTATCAACTTTCCAAAGATTTATATCCACTTTCAGGTGTTGATTTCTCAATACTTACACATTGGGATATCATGTTCATGTTTATTCATATGTTCCTTCAACTTATCAATTGTCTATATTACATATAGTATGTGAGAAAACCTTTCTCAAATGCTACAAATACAACAGAGAAATAACCCCCATGTTCATTGTGGGGTTAACATGCTGTGGGGGCAAACAAGCAGAACAAAACTAGATTCTTGTACAATATGTTAATGGAAATAAATTTTATGAAAAATAAAAAGTGATTGGGGTAGAAAATATAGAAATTTAGGTAGGTTAGTATATATTAGGGTAAGAAACATTTAAATATAGACATAAGTAGAATAATAAAAGAAAACTATAAATCAAAAGAGACATTAAAAACTATGAGTTATAAATATGATCAACATACTCAAGAATATGCAGGGAGACCAATGAAGAAGGAGAGACTTGTGGGCCGGGCTGTGGTGCACTGGGTTAAGCGTACATAGTACAAAGCACAAGGACACACAGAAGGATCCAGTTTCCAGCCCCTGGCTCCTCACCTGCAGTGGGATGCTTCACAAGCAGTGAAGCTGGCATCATGGTAACGTCTGTGACTTGGATGAAAAGCATTAAGATGTAAAACAGAATAATTTGTTTAATAACCAGTCACCTAAATGTAAAAGTACAATAGGTGAAATTTGGAATCTTCATTATAGAAAAAGATAGGATGTCTATTTTAGGTATATTCAAAGGGGCTGAATGCTGACTGAATATGAAAGAAGAAAAATGGGCATTTAACTCTCCATTTCAGTAACATACAACTCTATGAGGATAAAGATGGAATGCGATTATGCAGAGACACAAGGGACTTACATGTATCTGGAATCATCTTTAAAATATGTGTATTGTCGCCTGGCAGTGGAATACCTAGTAGCACTCTCCATGTTACAATATGCAAGGACCCAGGCTCAAGCTCCTGGTTCCTACCTGCAAAGGGAAACTCACAAGTTGTGAAGCAGAGCTGCAGTTGTTTCTCTTCCTGTCCCCATCTCTATCTACCCCCTTCCTTCTCTATTTCTATATCTCTAATAAAGAAAGAAAACATTTTTAAAATGTGTGTGTACAGAGTCATGATGTCACTATAATTTAGTTGGACTGTCAAAGCATACTGCACTGAAAATGTTTGCATATAAAATAGGAAACAAGCAATTTAAGGGAAGAATTTTGAGTTGTGAATGAAAAATATGATAGAGAAAAACCTTGCAATAGCTCTTTTTTTTTCTCTGTTGTCACCCATACCTCTCCGTATGGGGAAGACATAAAAATACATTTATACATTTCACCTTATGCATAGGCAAGTTTTCCTAATCATATTTAGTAATATGGTTTTATATAATTATATGTTTAAAATAAATACTAGTGATTTCTTTCCAGTTTCTTTCTTTTTCCTTTTTTAGGCTCAGCTCTAGCTTATGGTGGTGTGGGGGATTGAACCTGGGACAGTTGAGTCTCCAGAATGTATAGGAGTCTGCAGTCTGTTTACATAACCATTATGCTACCTCCCCCACACTCGTTTCTTTAAGTTCTGCTGAAACCATTCTTTTACTGCACTGAAATGAAGATGATCACTTCAAATATATACCTACTATGAAATGAATTGATTTGAAGAATACTCTAGAAAAGAATATTGTCAGTATTTATATTGTCAGTATTGTAATTGTTATTAAGCCTAATAAGTTGGAAACGTTGTGATCCAAGCCTGACATGTGGTCATTGTGATGATAAAAAATATATTTGAAACATCAGAGGCAAGGAGAGATGTTTCTCTCTGCCTTTAATTCTTGTTCTTTCTCTCTGGTTGAATCTTAGAAAATTTGTAAGCAAACTTAATTCCATCTATTCATCTTATTTAATTAATTTTTTTTATTTTTTTTAAATTTTTTATTTAAGAAAGGATTAGTGAACAAAAGCATAAGGTAGGAGGGGTACAACTCCACACAATTCCCACCACCCAATCCCCATAACCCACCCCCTCCCATGATAGCCTTCCCATTCTCTAGCCCTCTGGGAGCATGGACCCAGGGTCGTTGAGGGTTGCAGAAGGTAGAGGGTCTGGCTTCTGTAATTGCTTCCCCGCTGAACATGGGCGTTGACTGGTCGGTCCATACTCCCAGTCTGCCTCTCTCTTTCCCTAGTAAGGTGTGTCTCTGGGGAAGCTGAGCTCCAGGACACATTGGTGGGGTCTTCAATCCAGGGAAGCCTAGCCAGCATGAAAGATGGCAGAGATTTATGCAAAAAGGAGAAACAGAGAGAGAGAGACAGAGAGACAGAGAGAGAGAGAGAAAAGACAGAGTGCTGCTGTGATTGCTACGTGTGGTATTGGGGATGGACCCAGAAACTGAAGCATACAGTTTTGGTGTCCTACCATTCAAGCTGTTTCTCCAGCCAGTGAGTTAATTTCATTTGAACTAATTTGGAAATGCAATGTTCTTGGAATCACATCAAGCAATAGCAATTATTTGGAGAAGAAATGTTAGAATAGTAGTTTTAAAGTGGGTTAAATGAGATCTACCATCTTATAGCTCTGTGAGATTCGGAAGTTTATTTTTCACAACTGCAAGTCAGTCTCCTGGTTTATAAACTGGAGGCTAAAATAGTGACTCCGTGAGGGGGATTGTGAGAAATGAATGCATTATACATTTTCTGGCATAGCACAAAAAGATATTAAACTTTACTAGCAAGCATTCTTTTCACAGACATTTCACGTTATTTTGCCATTTTATCTTCACGATACTGTCCTGAAGCAGGTAGATTATTGTGCCAATTTATTTCTTCCTTCCCTTTCCACCTTCCTGCTTCATTTTCTATTTCCTTTACTTCTTCTCAATTCTATTCTTTATAGGAGTACAGGAAGAGCTAAGCACTAGTTTACAAATAAATACAACCAAGAAACTGCTTTGGAACTCGTCGAAATTGAGGAGGAACGAGAGATACCGTGGCGTGTTTGAATATATTAAACAGAGGAATCTACTGTTTCATTTTCAGATCAGACAATTCATCAATGATGAGGCAGGTGAGCACTAACTTCCATCAGGGACTCCTACAAACTTCAAATATAGGTGACTACTGACCATGTTGGTTTTGCTTAATTATTACTTCCTCTTTTCCCAATAATTGCATCACATTTTATTTTGCTGGGCAATAGTTATTGAAGAGATTATATTATATAAAAATTATTTTAATTATTAGCGTGTTTTAGGGGAAAAAAGCTATCTTTTTAGAAGACTGAAGTTAGGATGCTAAGCTGTTTTCCAGAGTTTGTAGTGTGAGCCAAATTCTATTTGCTCAAAAAAAAAAAAAAAAAAGAGATATAGAGTGGGAAGGCTATCTATCAGGGGATGGGATGGGATGGGATATGGAGATTGGGTGGTGGGAACTGTGTGGAGTTGCAACCCTCCTATCCTACAGTTTTGCTAATGTCTCCTTTCTTAAATAAATAAATAAATTTTAAAAAAAGATACTTTATTCTGCATTTTAAGTTTCACCTTTCTGGACATCTTTTATTCAGTTCAAACTGAAGGAATGAATGGACTGGAACAGATAATAAGCTAGCAGCTTATAAGACTAACCTTTTTGAATAATAACTTTAAAAATGTACATTTGCTCCCTTAGGTTATATTTTAGCAGAAAAGACGTATAGCCCTCTTCCTTTGTGAAAAGGAAACTAAGGTGTCTCCGAGCATTAAAATGACAGATTCAGAAGTTCCCTGCATCACAGGGGAAAGAAAGTCCCTGGTTAATGTATCTATTAGTCAAGAACAGTATTATAAAACAAGTATGAAAACTGGGCATGCAGTAATATTAGTGAATTCAGAAATTATAAAGGAAAATTTCAGCAACTAATTGCAGTAATGCCAAAGCTTTGTAGAGTTCACTCCCAATATAGAAGAGAACCTCAACAAATAATTGAGATTGAATCTAAGTAAAAAATAGATGTCATAGAAAAAAAGTGAATTCTATACACAACACTCCCAGCAGCAATTTGTTTAGATTTCAAACAAATGTAAATATGAATAATATAATAGATAAGCATAAAACGCTTCATTAAAAAATTACAGAAGAATCATTTTTATCAAGAATTCTAAATCCTATTTTTAACAATGGCTGCCAGTTTTCTTAAAACTGCCACATCTGTAGAGCTTCATGATGTAAGTCACTGAGTTATAGTGGCATTCCATAAGTGTTCTTTTGATCTCAACTCTCCTCCAACTTTTTTGATATCCTAACAAATTGGATTATTCTTAGTAAAGCAAATGACTGATATCATATTAATGTTTAACTGTATCATGACAAAAATCACATTAAAATGGCTGTCTTTAAGGTGTACGACATCTTATCATTAATTCTTATGGAATGATTTTGTGTAAAGGAAATTCCCTTTACTGAAGGTCAAATGACCATTAGAAATATTAAAGAAAAGGCCAGGGCATCCAGTTATCCTTTTGGTACCTCTTGATAGCAGTCTTTCTATTCATGCTTCTTTTAGTGACTATGAATGTGAATTATTTATACATTCATAACTAGATAAAATATTCACAAAGAACAATAATGTCTCCTGCACTTAGATTAGAAAATAGCCAAGCTGATTGTGTTACTCTTCTGAAACAATTAATGCCCTGCTTTATGAAACTGCTTTTCATTTTACAATGTTGAGAATAGAAGGGAAATTGAAACAGATATGAAATCTTCAGTAACTCAATTTTATGTAAATTTATGTATGAAACAAAAAGCAGCATGGCAACAAAATCTTCTGGGCTTTAATTTGATTCAAGAACTGATACATATTTTGAACATCTTCCCTTCGTGCAGAAAGGGAAATACTCCAGATAGAACAAGTCATTGACTGCCTAATATACATCAGTCAAACTTGCTAACTTAGGACGTTTCTCAAGGGTATTAGCTCTTTGGTAGTCATCAGAAATATAAATGGACAACGTGGTATAGTTATCCTGAGCAATGGAGCAGAGAGGCATGGAATTCGATGTGCCATATTCCTTCATTTCAAATAACTAATTAATGATATGCTGCTACATATCCTGTTTCTCAGGGGTCAAAGGTATTGTTAAAATCCCCAATGTTGTCTGTTTAAATTTTTAAAAAATGACAGAAAGATTCACCAAGGATACTAAACATAAAGGGAGGATAAAACCCTTATCTTTCTAGGAAACTCATGCCAAAGAATACGAGCAAATGAATCTAAAGGACTCAATTCCCTTTGTTTATTTATTAAACAGCTACCCCTTAAAAAAATTAACTAAGTTAGTTCATCCAGGGGAAAAATACTTTAATAGCTATGGTCTGTGAACCAATTTCATGATTAAATTGGTGACTGAGTAATCAACAGAATATTTAAAATTTAAATCATATTTTAATAGACTGTTATTAAATGTGGAACTTTTTTTAGCAAAGAAAGATATTACAGTATGAATTTGGGTGTATTTAAATGCTGAATTTTTTAGTGTAGGACATGAATATATTTAAATGATTTAAAATCAGTTAAATAAAGGTCAGATACAATCCATAAATACAGAATAATTCACAGAAATTTCTAATTCTATTAGACAAAAGATGAAGTGTTGAAAACTATGGATAGCGACTTCTGATTGGGAGATTTTAATCATTTTAATTTACCCTACATGAAACAATATTGGTGTTTGGGAATTTTTCCCCCTGGTTATCAATAAGTCCTTTGGAATTATTCAGTACTGAACTATGTTGTAAAAAATTAGAGTGAATGAAATTAAGCAACACGTCAGAACTATGTGCCGGGAATTGTTATTCACACACCTGTCATTAGGCATCTGGGTTGCTTCAAAGTCTGGGCTATTATAAAGTGTGCTTCTATCAACCAAGATGCATAGATCTCTTTGGGGAAGTGTTTTTACTTTCTTTGGATAAACCTCCAGAAGAGAAATTGCTGGTTCATAGAGTATATCTATTTTTAGTGTTCTAAGGAACTTCCACACTGTTCCACATTTTTGGTTGAATCACTTTGCATTGTAGAAAGGTTCCTTTCCCCCACATCTACTCAAATAGTCGTTGTTAATACACCAATAGGAAAGAAACCCCATGTGAAAATTGGAGAAAAATCATCACCCAGACCCATGGCCTGACAAAGAGAAAGCAAAGAGCTAAAAGTCAAACTGATCATGCTAAATGCCACAATACTTGAGCAAAAAGAGGTATTTCTGGATTATTTAGAAATGTTCAAGACAAATCTATACTTCGTGAACATTTACACACATGTATTTAGATGGCTAATTTGATTAAGATAATAGAATTCAATCACTATACTGCATTCTTTCTTTATCTAATGGATAACTGAATTCTGATGAATTACAAAGCATGCATACAATTGATAATTATTAGTTCTTTATACCATAATATATACATATATAAGTATATTAATATATTGTTATGATTACAATTACCACATTGACTCTATTAAATATTGTATGAAATGTCCATAGTGTTTTTGCACTATTAAACTTCTTTAATGGCTTTCTTTACGGCATATTTTTTTTTCCCTCCTGGGGCACCTCTCAGCTCTAGTTTATGGTGGTGTTGAGGATTAAACCTGGGATCTTTTGTGCTTCAGCCATGAAAGGCCTTTTTGCATAACCTTTGTGCTATCTCCTCAGCTCTGTGGTTCTTTGATTACAACATTAAAATTATTTTAGCAGAATTTCCAGAGGCAATAGCATTAATAAATCACAGTTGACAAACATTTGACCAATTATTGTAGTGAGCTGGAAACACTTTATAAGTATAATAATTGCAAAAAAAATATTGCATTTAGTCTTATTACATTTATGAACGACTTTTTTTCTAATGTACAAGGTAGATTCTTCCTCAGTTAAAAAAAGTCTTTTAAATGAAATACACATAATTTTAAAGAATTTCCACTATTTATAGTGAATGTGTAATAATTTTTTTATCTTAATGGTCATGGCTAATGTATAACTCTATAAATGTCAAGACATTCAAAGTTGTCAACTATGTATTTTTTTTTCTGATACTATTCTCCAGACTGTGCTACTTTGTGTTCTAATAAGTATTTTAAAAATCAAACAATGAATTATAAACTTTCTTTTAATAAACATGAGATGTAACTACACTCTGCACATTAAATATTTTACCTGTGAAACCCTTCTTAGAACAGAGATAAAGCAACTCACATTCTATTTTCCAACAGCAAAACCCTTTCAATCACTGACAATCCTCATTTTACCAACAAAGACAAATGGAGGGCCTGAAATTGTAACATAACATTGATCGTTCTATCACTGTCAACTACAAACAAAATCATTTACTTGAATAGATTTTTCAAAAATAGCATTTATTATACTTTATATTTTAACTACTAAATTATATAGCTGCAATTATGTTTTTATATTAGAATGTAATATCAGATAGGAAATGAATGCTAACAAGGTTTTACATATTATTCTTGAAATTTTATACTACAAAATAAAATGTAGATTATGAGTAATACTCATAATCAGGTTTCCTTTAAATGAATACTAATTGGCATAATTTTAATCTAATGATATGAATCACTCTTACTATTTTATGAGTGATAAACTATTTATAAAAATAGCTATCACTTAATAAACTATAGGGACTATAATTTCTATATAGGGACAGATAAGATTGTCACCTATATAGTGTGCTTGCCTCATCTGTTCAACACCCATCTTCAAGCCCAGTCCTCCAAGCACACTGAGGGAACTCCCAGTGCCATGGTGGTGTTTTCCCCTGTCTTCTTGTGTCTTTCTGTATATTACAGTCTCTTAGAGTGATAATGTCCATGAGATGACAACAGAAAAAAACTTTTGACAAAAAAAAAAAAAACTATTCATTTAAAAATGCATTTACCCCATGCTAGTGGAGAAGCAATTACAGAAGCCAGAACTTCCACCTTCTGCACCTTATAATGACCCTGGGTCCATGCTCCCAGAGGGACAAAGAATAGGAAATAGGGATAATATACAGAACTCTGGTAGTAGAAATTGTGTGAAATTGTACCACTCTTATCCTATGGTCTTGTTGATGTTTTTTATTTTATAAACAAATTAATAGCAATAATATATATGTTTCCTATTTATTTTGGATTGAGACAGAGTGAAATTTAGAGGAAGGGAGGCTAGAGAGGAAGAAAGAGACACACTTGCAGCACTGCCTCACTTTTGTGAAGCTTCCTCCACTGCAGGTGGTGAGCAGGGAATTGAACCCAGGTCCTTGAAAACTGTAATGAATGTGTTCAAGTAAGTGTGCCACTACCTGGCCCACAGAAAATGGCTTATGGAAATGCATTAATTTCATTTTTCTTACCTTTTACTTAAAGTTTGATAATAAAACATTTCAATCATTAAAATTCATCACTAGGCTGAGGAGAAAGCACAGTGGTTATGAAACAACATTTCCATGTCTGAGGCTCAAATGTCCCAGATTCAGTCCTCAATCCAGCCATAAGCCAGAGAAATGCAATACTCTGATCAAAGTAAATAAATTAATGAATAAATTTTAAAAATAAATGCTATCACTGTAAGTAAAATAAGATCAAAGAATTATACAAGTTCACGTGAACACTTATGGAAGAAGTTTTCTTTCCTGTAGGGGGAAAGACAGGAATTCTGATTTTGATATTTTATTTTTTTTTAATTGAGATTTTACTTTTTATATTTATTTATTTATTTATTCCCTTTTGTTGTCCTTGTTTTATTATTGTAGTTATTATTATTGTCGCTATTGATGGATAGGACAGAGAGAAATGGAGAAAGGAGGGGAAGACAGAGAGAGGAAGAGAAAGACACCTGCAGACCTGCATCACCGCATGTGAAGCAGCTCCCCTGCAGGTGAGGAGCTGGGGGCTCCAACTGGGATTCTTATGCTGGTCCTTGTGCTTTGCGCCATGTGCGCTTAACCCACTGCGCTACCACCCGACTCTGATATTTTAATTTAATATACCTTCATTTAAGTATCATATAGCACATATTTGGATGTCATTCCAGCTATATAAATAAAACAGATACAAATATGCTAAACTTCACAACAAGGGCAACAAAATGGGACAAATGGCCTCCAGGAGCCGTGGATTCATAATGCAGGCACTGAGCCCCAGTGATAACCTGGGAGGCAAAAAAGAAAAAAAAGGTAAACTTTATATATATTCATAAATATCTAACTCATATATTTTAAAATAATCATTACTGTTGCATTTAGCAAGTTACTGTTTCTTGCTTATTAGTATTATAGATTAAAATATGATACAAATTATTCATTTGTCTGTTGGTAGATATTTGTGTTTCTTTTAGTGTTAGTTTAAAATAAAAATGCATTGAAACATTTAAATAATGTAAGTAAGTGTTTATGTTGACATTTTTTCTTTTTTTTTTTTTATGGTACCATATGAAATTGAGATTTATTTTTTTGTGTGTAGAAAATGCCATGGGCGTTTGATAGAGTTTGCATTGTTGTAGATTTCAGGTAAGAACAATTGATTTGAGGTGAGGATAATTGATTTTAAGTGAGAATAATGGATTTAGACAATATCAGTTGTTTACATGATGAGTTCTTACCATGGATTTTTTAGGCTAATTTCAGAAGTTAAAGTCAGATTTGAAATAAACTGTATTGAGGGAAACCAGTTGATATGGTGAAATCATATCTTCATCTTATAATAGGGTCAGGAAACTAATTCACTACACGTCCCAGTGAAATTGAAATTGAAAAACATGAGTTTCATTTTTAGTTAATTACTTGTATTCCAAATGTTATACTTTAATAACCCTGTTTACCTCTTCTATCAATGTTATAATTTTTTAATTTGTTTTACTTCTCTATAGTACTTCTGTGACTACTGTGTATATAGCATCAGCTTTTTATTTCTAATAAAACAGGACAATTTACAAAACATCTGTAGGTAGCGATATTAAGGATAATATACACACACTGTTCAGGACAGGATAAGTAAAGAACATCGGTTAGCATTTCTATTTTCTGAACAACTATTAAGCACAGAAATTTTTATAAAACAATCTTGTTTGGGTAACACTTGAAATGATATCATTTAAATGTGTTCAGACAAATGACTAAGAGACTTGGCTTTTTTTTAACCTTGCAGAAATAAGGTTGGAGCGCCCATCAAATTGGTCTTGTCTTGTGTGAAATTACTAATACCCAATATAAGAAGAGTGATTTATACAGGGAAGGCTGTTTAAAAGAGAATAAAATATGAGCAGTGGTAGGAGATGAAAATTAGAATTGTGTGCTCACTTTGCAAAGAAATAAAGGTCAAAAGGAAAATTGTCAAGACACTAAAATCATTGCTGAATGTACTCTACTTCGTAAATCATAAATTCACAACAATGTCATAATAAAATATAATGATTTATCAATAATAAAGGAATTTCAGACTAAATGATTCGTAAGTTTAAAAACGGCTTTGAAGTGAACTGCTAGCAGCAGGGGTTTCAAGTGGACTATTATTTCTAGTTCGTTATCATCAATGCAGAAAAAATGAGGCTAAGTATTCGCTAATTAAAACAGACTGCTGAAAATGGAAATGATGAAAGTTCAAGTGTTTATACTTCATAAAAGGATCTGAATGGTAACAGCATTCATATCACAACAAAGATACTACATGAGTAAGGGTTAGTTATTTTGTGTGTGTGTGTGTGTGTGTGTGTGTGTGTGTGTGTTTATGTATGTGTGTGTGTTCACAGAGTCCTTTCACATCAGTGATTTCACTGAACTTCTCTGTTCCATACTCTTGGAAACAGAGTTGGCAGTCAGCTGAGGTCAAGAACAAACACCTCATCACAGACCCCTGCAAGCGTCAACCTGGCTTTGACCTGGCACGTTATGATCGGGCCCTCCTCAATCGCTATCGAACAGGCCATGGCCGGTGCGCCGCTATTTCCATCGCTGGGGAGCCAGAGACGACCCGAACTGCCCCTGCGGCTCCAGACAGACTATGACCCACATAGTCAACGACTGCCACCTCTCCAGATTCAAAGGAGGTCTCGAAACTTGACATCAGGCTCAACCTGACGCTGTTAACTGGCTACAGAAGAAGGGCAAACGCTAGAAGAAGAAGTGATTTCATGGATTCTGGTAGCTTTTTCATTTAGATAAAGAAAAAAAGGAAGAGGCTGGCAGGAAGTTGGAGGACATGAACATCTTCCGTCTGGCAGCAGGCCTCTAACCCAAGTTGCACACATGGTCCTGCCCAGTAAAATATATTTCTGACCCCTTTATTATGTTCATAGTTCATCTAAGTGTGTATTTGTGGATAAACTATTTTGTTTTCAAGTAATTCAGGAGTTGGGCTGCAGCCAAATAGCTCTCTTGATAACGTGCTGCTTCATTACCTCCATAACCCGGGTTCGAACATGGTACCCTACTGCACTGGAGAAAGTTTTGGTTCCGTGGTGACTCGCCTCTTTCTCTCTCTTTCTCTCTCTCTCGTTCTCTCCCTCCTTTTTCTCTCTTTCTATCTAGAAAAATATATATATTTGACTGGGTGGGGCACGGCAGGTGGTGACTCAGTCAGTAGAAAACACACATTCACATGCGGAAAGAACTGGATTCATGTTCTT
The DNA here is from genome assembly GCF_950295315.1 of Erinaceus europaeus. Taxonomy (NCBI): domain Eukaryota; kingdom Metazoa; phylum Chordata; class Mammalia; order Eulipotyphla; family Erinaceidae; genus Erinaceus; species Erinaceus europaeus. The sequence continues at coordinate 91,403,365 of NC_080175.1, forward strand.
GATCTCCCCCTGCAGGGGAAAGCGTCACAGGTGCAACGAATGCGTATTATCTCTCCTCTCTGTCTCTCTATCTGTTGCTCATGCTCTATAAAAAGAAATGGTTGCCAGGCATCATGGAGTCACTCAGGCACTGAGCCTCAGTACTCAACAATAAACCTAATGGCAAATATAATTAAATAATAAATAAATGGGGAGGGGGTTCGGAACATGATGGCAGAGGACCCAGTGGGGGTTTTATTCTTATGTGGAAAACTGGGAAGTGTTATGCATGCACAAACTATATTATTTGCTGTCAAGTGTAAAACATTAATTCTCCATTAAAAAATAAATAATAAATAAATAAATCATCTGAATTTCAATCACTGCTGACCTAACCAAGTTCAACAAAAGGTCCTTCTTTGATCATTTTGCAGTGGAACTTTATTCATAGTGTACCTACATGGGAGCAGAAAAAGAACCTTTTTGTGTGTGTATTTGAGCCCAATAAATATAACTAGTACTATATTCAGAACATATGAATGTATGTCACATATAAGATCATATGGCAGAAAGAACCTTCACTGCTAGTTGGAAATGTGAAGTGCTAATATTATTTCATGAAATGTAGTCAAAGAACAAAAATAAAACCCATGTCTCTCTCTCTCTCTCTTTATCTATCTATCTATCTATCTATCTATATATATACACTTTTTGCTACTACCTTTTTTAACTTTTTAAATATTTTATCTCATTCTTAATATTCATTTATTATTTATTTTTGATAGAGACAGGGATAAATTGAGAGAGGATGAGGAGGGAGAGACAGTGAGAAGGAGAAAAAGAAATTTGTAGCACTGCTGGTCTAGGGACTTGAACCCCAATCCTTGATTCTTGTATACTGTAACATGAATGCTTTACTAGCTGTGCCAATTCCTGGCTCCCAGCTTCTCTAAGCTCTTAATTTCTATTTCACTAAAGAGATATTTACTTATAAAATGAAAGAAAAGAAAGAGAAAAAGGAGTGAGAGAGGACCAGAGGACTGCTCAAGTCTGACCTAAGGTGATATCTTGGATTGAGCCTGCTGCTTCTGGGGCCTTAGACATGCAAGTTGGTGCTCAAACAGGCTGACTTGCCTCCCTACAATTCATGTTTTTATCAAACAAATAATACTGTTTACAATGATGATGCTATATACTGAATCAGTTAGTTAAGATCAATATAGTATGCATTGCAAGATTTTTTTTTTCAGAAGCAGAGTGATAGAGCACCCATTGTTTCTGCTCTGGGCTACTATTTTCTGCAGAGATAAAACAGAGAGAAAGAAATATTAAAGCTTCTGCTGGTGTCACAGTATTCCCATGGGATGCCACCACTGGAACCTTAGCCAGATAATGGACCTACTTGGTGATTTATCTTGCTGGTCCCACTACATGTACAATTTAATAGAATTATTCATAAACTATGGGTAATCAATTTTAAAAAATTAAACTGAGAATTTAAGTAAACATACCCTTGATTATTTATACTACTAATTCATCTATAAAAATGATACCAAAAATTTGCAAATATAAAAGTTTCAGTATGTATTAGTTATATTTATTATTTGCTGAATTTTTTTATAAAACCATTTTTCTAAAAAAAAAAAAAAACCATTTTTCTTGGATACAAAAACTCTGAGACCAGATTCAAATAACAAATTATATAACCTTAAACAATATTTGTGCTGTAAGGCTAGATTTAAAACCAGAGAAAGATTTTCTAGAATGGCAATCAATGGTTTGGCAAAAGGACAAATTTATGCTTCATATCTTTATGTTTTAGTCAAATATATCATTCCTTTTGTAGTTTATTTTTAACATTCTATTAGTTTTATTTTTAATGCAAGTGAGAGAAAGTAGAGAGACATCACATTATTGCTCAGCTCTGGCTTAAGGTGGTGAGGGGGATTGAAAGCTTTTTGCAAAATATATACCTGAAAGCAGAAGTACACTAGAGTTTGCAGTGAGTACCTCCCTAACACTTCCTCTCCACTATTCCAAGCTTGGGATCCATGATTGTTCAACAAATTGTTTGGCTTCATATGTTAACTCTCTTTTCAATCACCAGGTTCCAGATGCCACCAGGATGCTGGCTAGGCTTCCCTGGATTGAAGACCCCACCAATGTGTCCTGGAGCTCAGCTTCCCCAGAGACACACCCTACTAGGGAAAGAGAGAGGCAGACTGGGAGTATGGACCGACCAGTCAACGCCCATGTTCAGCGGGGAAGCAATTACAGAAGCCAGACCTTCCACCTTCTGCAACCCTCAACGACCCTGGGTCCATGCTCCCAGAGGGATAGAGAATGGGAAAGCTATCAGGGGAGGGGGTGGGATATGGAGATTGGGTGGTGGGAATTGTGTGGAGTTGTACCCCTCCTACCTTATGCTTTTGTTCACTAATCCTTTCTTAAATAAAAAATTTAAAAATAAAAAAAAAGAAAGCTTTTTGCGTAAACATTATGTTCCCCTAGGCCACCCCACCCCAAGTATATCATTTCAGTTAGAAAACTATTCATCACTTCAAAAGCTGAAGATAACATGGGGACTATCTTCAAGTTTTACTGGTATCCAGTGTTGATAATTGTTAACATTCCTGATTACAAAACTTGTCTATTTTCTTATATTATTCTATTTATCTATCATCTATCTTTTTCTTTCTCACTTTCTCTCTTCCTTCCTTCCTTCCTTCATTTTTCTTCTTTCCTTTCTTTCTCCCAAGCTCAGCTCTTTCTCCTTCCTTCCTTCCATCCTTCCATTCTTCCTTCCTTTCTTCCTTTCTTCCTTTCTTTCTTTCCTCTTTTCACCAGAGAACTGTCCAAATCTCCTGCCTTAAGGTGATGATGACTTAAATTCTTTCTTTCTTTCCTTTATTTTCTATAATTTTTTAAATTATCATTATTTATTTGATAGAGGCAGACAGAAATTGAGAGGGAAGGAGGTGAGAGAGAGGGAGAGAGAGAGAGAGAGACCTGCAGCCCTGCTTCACCACTTGCAAAGCTTTCCCCCTACAAGGGGGGAGCAGGAGCTTGAACCTGGGTCCTTGTTCACTGTAATGTGCATTAACCAGCTGTGTCACCACCCAACCCCTCTTTCTTTCTTCCTTCCTTCCTTCCTTCTTTCCTTCCTTCCTTCCTTCCTTCCTTCCTTCCTTCCTTCCTTCCTTCCTTCCTTCCCTGCCTGCCTTCCCTCCCTCCCTCCCTCCCTCCCTCCCTCCTTCCCTCCTTCCTTCCTTCCTTCCTTCCTTCCTTCCTTCCTTCCTTCCTTCCTTCCTTTCCTTCCCTCCCTCCCTCCTTCCTTCCTTCCTTCCTCCCTTCCTTTCCTCCTTCCTTCCCTCCTTCATTTTTCTCTTTCTTTCTCCTTTTACCATAGAACTGCTCAGATCTGACTTAAGGTGTTGCGGGGGTGTTGAACCTGACACCCTTGACACACTAGGCATCAAAGTCTTTTTTGCGCAACCATTATAATTTGGTCTCAAAACAGTTGGTATGAAAACTGTATATATTCACTATATATTCTTATTTGAGGAATAACATTTCTAAATGTTTGCTGTTATGTAGTAAAACTTGGAGGAAATTCATATCTTGATCTTCTGTTCAAATTTTACTGAAATAATTGGACAGAAAAAAGCAAATGATCTCTCGTATTAGATAACACATTCCTTGCCTTAACTTTATGAAGTCAACATAATGATAAAGTTTGTGAAAACCTCTAGTATGTCTATAGTAAGCAACCGAGCCACAGCCATATGGGTGCTACTGAAGCTATTGTTTCCATGTTATTCATACTATGAAACTATCCTAACATTGCTCACCAAGCAACATACCATTTCAGACTTTAGTTTATTGAGCCCCATATTCTAAAATAAAGTCTTTTTTTTTCTTTTACTGTATATCCTTTCAATTTATTATGTGATGGCTTTCTTTAAACAGACTAAATAAAGTATCCCTCTCCTCAAATATCTACAGGCTTTTACCTAACAAGCCAATAAATTAATGCTTACTTGATTCGTGTGAATGCAGCTTTCCAAATGCAACAGGAAGTTGCCAACACTTTTATGGAGAGGCAATATTTTCTCTTGTTTGAATTTCTCAAAGGATTGGCAGTTAATATAGTATTTTCTGTAACAATTAAGCTGAAGTGCTGGAGATTTGTTTCTCCATATGTTCATTTTTTTTTTCATTAAGTAATGCCTTAAAAGACCATTTTAATATGGTAAGTGCACTACCTGCATGAGTCAGACTTCGCTTGTTAGATGATGAGTAGTTTTTTGTCATTACGTTTTCAGGCAAAATGATGGTATTATAAACTATATGACGTAAAAGAGATATACTCATCTGTGTAGGCTAGTTCTTACATGTCTTTACCAAAGAAATACACAGTGACTAAAGAGGGGTTATTTTTGTTTGTTTGTTTGTTTTTTGTTTTTTCAAAAAGAGTTGTATGACCTATAGAAGATAAAGTGACAACATTTATAAAAGTAAAGACTAAATGAATAAGGTTTCACCTATAGAAGATAAAGTGACAACATTTATAAAAGTAAAGACTAAATGAATAAGGTTTCACATTTCAGAAGTTAATTCTACATATTTGACTATACCATAGCATTTATTTGCTGATTCATTCTTGATTTGAATTTATAAATAGTCCTGTTAAAATATGGCCATATCACTAGAATATATGAGACTTTGAAACTTTGAAATCTAAGATGACCTTCGAAGTCAAACAAGGATTGTTAAAAACATATGCACATTCTCTTTAAGAATTCCAGTGGGGGGAGGTAAAATTGGTGTTTAAACATTGAACTGTAATGACATTGACACCACACACATATTATTCTAGGAACAAAGAAACAAAGAAAACTGGGGGGAAAAGTAATTTATAAAAACTCAACTTACTTTAGTCTCCAAATAATAGTTAACAGAAATTTTAAAAAGCCTCATTTGTGATTTCTGTTAAATTTAATAACTTCCTTAATTTTCTATCAAAATAGTTTCTACATAACAGTATAGTATTATTAGTAATTGATAAAAAAAAAATCAGAGGAAATAGTATGAAATCTTGTTGGTTTGGGAGCCAAAGTGGAAGTAGCATCCATTAAGAAATGGAAGTACCAAAAAACTGTTATTTGCATTTGCTCTTGAGAGCATGAAATTTCATTATCACAGTGAAGATCCAAAGGGTAGAAGAGGGAGTCGGGCTGTAGCGCAGCGGGTTAAGCGCAGGCGGCAAAGCACAAGGACCGGCATAAGGATCCCGGTTCGAACCCCGGCTCCCCACCTGCAGGGGAGTCGCTTCACAGGCGGTGAAGCAGGTCTGCAGGTGTCTGTCTTTCTCTCCTCCTCTCTGTCTTCCCCTCCTCTGTTTCTCTCTGTCCTATCCAACAACGACAACAACAACAATAACTACAACAATAAAACAACAAGGGCAACAAAAGGGAATAAATAAATAAAATAAATATTAAAAAAAAACAAAAACCAAAGGGCAGAAGAAGGATGGTTTGTGAAGAATGATCAAAGCAACAGGGCTGCAGCGCGCGTGCGCGTGCGTGAAAGGCACCAACTGTGAACATGACTGAAAAGTTGGTCAAGGAGAAACTTTGTAGGTATATGAAATCCAAAAGAAAGTCCTGATGCTATTTTTGTGCTTGCTACTAACCTGTTGTTGACGATGTTACGAAAGTAATGAGTACAGATTAACTCATGCTTATTATTATTATTATTATTTAATTATTTAATGTATATCACCACCAAAGGAGTGTGTCCCGATCTCCCTCCTCCCCAGCCAGTGAAACTGAACACCTACTCTCACCTTCCACCTGGAGATTTTTACTTTGGTGCCCAAATCTGGAGTACCAAATTCAGTCAGATCTTGCTTTGATTTTCCCTTTTTTTTTCTTCTTTCTCATGCCTGTTATTTTTAATTTCACGTAAATGTGTGAATGCTATACAAATGAAACGATACTGTAGACAAGGTAATGTATAGAGGTAGCTAGAACGATTTCAATAAAATGTTACATAAGTTGTCACTAAGATATAGTATATTTTTAGCTCAAGAAAACTAGAAAGAGTTGAAACTCAAACATGCAAGCAGATTTCTATACTTCTTTCTTTAACAATAAGAAAATGTCTCCTTGGCTTTTTTTTTTTAATGGGTCTCAAACTCTATAATTTCATGAACATCATAAAATAGCCCTTATTATATGCAAGCCTTGACTCAATATAATCTTGAGCTATAGACTAAGACTTTTCTTTATGCTGGTTTGAATCTCCTGGGAAATAAGTAGTGCTGTAGTTGTCAACAGAAGGAGATCAGTGATGCACATCACTGAAGAAAGGAAAGTAAGAGAGCTATCTTGATTGCATTTTTATAGCCAAAGTCGATCATTGCTGTAATTATCTAGATTCTGGGCCAAATAAATAACTACAATACCATGGAAAGATTATTCAGAAGAAAAATAGACACTTTAGTTAATTACTGAGTGGAAAACAACTCCTCTTTCTATATATAATCTATAGAATGTAAGGAATACATAGAAATTTATAAACTAAATTCAAATCGACATAAAATGGAATAAAATGAAATGTGCCTTAAAGCAATACTGGGACTTAATGTTTCCTTCTGTTTAGCACTACTGTTTATTTAACCAACTCAGAACTGTATCCACTTCATTCAGTGTTATGGAACACACACACACACTATATATATATATATATATATATATATATATATATATATATATATATATATATATTTTTTTTTTTATTGTACTTTTACTACATATAAAATCACCTGCTTTCATAATGGATGTAAATATAAATATTTTAGCATTTCTTTTGGACTTAAATTTTACTTAAAGACATTTCTTTGAGTTAAAGAGGTAGCCATCTGTTAGGTTAATATCTGTAATAGTTTATTTACTCTGTCAGTAAGCTATTTCTGAGAATAGTGTCAATAATAGTACTTAAAATTGTGTAATATATCAAATAGTATTTAGTAATAGTGTAAATAATAATAGTTTTGCTATAACTATTTATAATCAAAGCCAACTTAGCTTTCTTTAAGAATCACTTTATTAGGAAAATAATGGTTTATAACTGAGTTGTTTTCACATATATGCAAGCTGTATATAGTTTCCCATGGTGTCTGAACATTTCCCCCACCATCAATTGGCACCTTCTGCCAAAGTAGTTTTTTTTTTTTTTTAAATAAGGTTGAGCATTTTTTTCATATCTGTTGGCCTTTTGGATCTTTTCTTTGATGAATATTCTCATCATCATGTCTTCTTGCCACTTTTGGATGGAGTCATTTTTTATTTCTTTTCTTGCTGATTTTAGTGAGATCTGCATATCTTTTAATGACTAGTCTTTTGTCTGATGTCTGGCATGTAAAGATCTCCTTCCAATCTGTAAGGAGTCTCTCTTTTGCCTAGTGATCTCAGTTGCTGTGCAGAAGATTTTCATATTGATGGAGTCCTACTGCTTTTTATTTATGTAGTTAGTGTCTTTCTTGCAATTGGATTTGTACTCTTGAAAATGCGATATAAAATTTTGATTAAGAGGGTGCTGCCAAGTAGGTGAGCTGTTCAGACTGTTCAGAACTAGGACATGTGCTCCTCCTCCCACTCCCCTGCCGGCCACTGATTCCCCTTTCTCCATAGGAAGAGAGGGGGACAAACAGGTATCCAGGGGTCTCTGATCCAGCTTTACCAGAAACAGGACTGGGAAGTCAGTGTTCCCAGCTGGCATAGCCACAGCCTCTGTGTCATATACTTGGCTCAAAGCATGCATTCTCTCAGTTCACAAACATCTATGAGCCTTTGGGCTTTGCTGGCCTAGGAAGAACAGATCATTAAACTACTACTTACAAACCCTGCTGTGAAAGATGCAAATTTCCCAGTGACCAACGCATGTCCCTGTCTCTTAATAGCAGTTCCTCCTGACTTTTCCTCCTCAGAACTCTTTTATTTACTGAAGTATCAATGCATTATATCCTTACTTAAATCCAGCTGTCTATCATTGAAAAGTCGGTATGTCTATGTACTAAGTTAAATTCACCACTGAAAGTTGAATACTGACCTGTATTATACAACTGCACCTCTCCGTCCAAATTACCCACCCTTCTCCTACTGGTAACTACTAAATGGTCGTTTAGTCTAAAACTCTTGTTGCTCTATTGAATTCACTCATTTGATTATCTCTCAGCATACCGCATGTGAGTGAAGTCAAAGCTGATAGCTTTTCTCTATCTTATCTAACTAATCACACTAGTAGTCTAGGTCCATCCATGCTGTTGCAAATAGCAGGATTTCATTTTTTGTAACTAAGTAATATTATTCTGTTGTGTATATGTATCACATCTCCTTTATCCACTCTATTTTCAATGGGCTCTTGGATTGTTTCAATCCTTTTCTATTATAAATAAAGCAATAAAATGGGGGGGGGGAAAGGCTTCTGCCAATGTTTTTCACTAAGTATTTGATAGTTTCTGGTCCAATATCCAAGCCCTGGATCCATTTGGAGTTTGCTTTTGTGTGTGTCTAAATTTAGTGGTTCAGTTTCATTCTTCTTCATATTGGAATTCAATTTTATCAACATTATTTGTTGAAGAGACTCCCCTTTCTTCATTGAGTAGTCTGGTCTCCCTTGTTAAAAATTAGCTGTCTTTAGGTGTTGGGGCTTATTTCTGGGTTCTCAATTCTCTTCCACAAGTCAGTGTCTCTAATTTTGTTCCAGTGCCAGGCAGTTTTGATTATGATGGCCTCTTAATATAGTTTGAGATCTGAAAGTGTGGTGCTTCCAGTTCTGTTGTTTTTTTCTTTTTTTTTAATTTTTATTTATTCATTTATTTATTTTTTTACCAGAGCACTGTTCAGCTCTGGCTTATGATGGTGCAAGGGACTGAACCTGGGACTTTGGAATCTCAGGCATGAGAGTCTCTTTGCATAACCATTATGCTATCTACCCCTGCCCTCTGTTGTTTTTTCTTAAGATTGTTTTGGTGATACTAGGTGTATTCTGGCTTCAGGTAAACATTTTTGTTTTTGTTCCTTTTTTTTTTTTTTCAATGATGGGACGGACCTTCATGGGAATTGAATTAAATATGTATGTGGCTCTGGGAAGAATATTCATTCTGATGATGTTAGTCATCCAGCCCATAAGCATGGGATATCATTCCATTCCTTTGTATAATTTCCTATTTCCTTGAATACTGACTCATAGTTTTCAGTATATAAGTCCTTCTTTTTGTAAGATTTAGTCTTGAATATTTTATTGTTTGTGTTGCTATAGTGAATGAGACTGATTTCTGGATTTCTTCTTCTTCTGATTTAGTGTTTGTATCAAGGGATGCCACCTAGATTTGTATGTTAATTTTCTTTAAGTATATATTTTTAAATTTTATTATATATATTTATAGGATAGAGGCAGCCAGAAATTGAGAAAGTAGAGAAAGAGAGGAAGAAAGAGAGAGATACCCACAGCCACTCTCCACTCTTTGTGAAACTTCCCCTCTTCTTGTGGAAAATGAACTTATGTCCTTGCATATTGTAATATAGGAACTCTACCAAGTGTACCACCACTCAACCCTTGTATGTTAATTTTGTAACCTGATACCATACTATATTGCCTGAAAATTTCCAGAAGCTTCCTGCTGGATTCCTTAGGTTTTTCTACATAAATTATCATATCATCTATAAATAATGACAGTTTGACTTTTCTTCCAATCTGTATTTTTTTTAATCCCTTTCTTTTGTCTGATTGCTATGGCAAGAACTTTCAATACTACATTGAAAAGTAATGGTGATAGTGGGCTGCCCTGTCTAGTACTTGATTTCAGTGGGAGTGCATTCAATTCTCATCACTGAGTATGATGTTGGCTGTAGGTATACTCTATATGGACTCTCCAAGAGCGTAAGGGATTTTCCATCTAGTCTCAATTTTTGTAGTGTTATGCTCATGAAAGGATGTTGATTTTATCAAAGGCTTTCTATGAATCTATTGAAATAAATGTGTGGTTTTCATTTTTTCTTTTATTGATGTGGGGATCACATTGATTGATTAACATATATTGAACCAGCCTTACATCCCTGGGATAAATTCTACTTGGTTTTGATGTATAATATTTCTGATATACTACTCTATCTAGTTGGCTAGAGTTTTGTTCAGTATTTTAGCATCTATATTCATCAGAGGTATTTCTTTGTAGTTTTCTTTTTTCATTACAAGTCATTGGTTGTCAGAGAATTGCAAACTAAAGACAACAATGAGATATCACTTTACTCTTGTAACAATGTCATACATCAGAAATGATAATCACAGCAAATGCTGGAGAGGTTGTGGGTGGGTTTTCAGGTCCTGGTGTGTTGGGGCTCTATGTAAGCTTGATAGAGCTTAGGGAGAACTCTCCCCATCCTTGGATGGAGGTCTGAGAAGATACCCTCTTGTTAGTCTCTCTCAACTGAGGTGAGCAAAGGGGAGAAACCATCTCTCAGACTAAGTTCTTCCCTTCCTGATTCTCAAGCCCAAGGAGACCTCACTGCCTCTCTCCATTAACTGCAGGCCACATGGCTGCCTGCCTTAAGATTCATTCAAAGTTCACATAGTCACCCAGAGTTCACACAACCACCCCAATTCTGATCAGTAGAGAAAGCATACTCCATCACACACTTCTCTGACAACAGTCAGTGAAGCACCAAACTTTATTTCCTTATAGCTTTGATACCTACCATGCTCTGTTTATCTTTACCCTATCTCATCCTGCTGACTTAACCCCTGTGTTTCTCGCAAACACCCTTGGATAATTAAGTTGCTTGCATTATAGAGAATAATTGTCTTGGCCTTTATGTATCTCATTAATTCCTGTCATGCCAACCCCCTACCATAGGCGCAAGCTGACCTTTAAGAAACCTGTAATTCCTGACATGTTTGAAATATGTTCTTTGTTTGGTTTTCTATTTAAACTCATGTCCACCTTCCAATAAATGAGGTCTGAGCATGCTTCAGTCTCCCCGGTGTCTTTGCTTTGTTTCATCCCTTGAGGGAGCAAAAGAGAACCGGTCAGTTGTCTTCCTGCTGGAGATCACCCCGCCAGAAAGCCAACACTGGTGCTTGACGGTAGAGAAGGATCTGGACTAGTGTTGGTTGTGTTTTCCAGAAAACTGAGAAATTTTGCACTTGTACCTGTAATTGTATTTACTGTAAACCAGATATCCCTCTAATTTAGAAAATTGAAATTGAATCATTTTCTTTGCTTAAAACAAAGCCATATAGTTGTATTCTATTGAGACTAATGATAGAATTTGTTAGATGGCCCGGGAATTTAATCTTATCTATATTTCTTCCTTGTTATTCAGTTCTAGAAACATTCTCCTCCATGCAGTATTATTCTCTGTTCACTCCAACCTTATAGTCATTGTGCATTTTTATTCCATCTGCTTGAATGTATCTCCTCCCTCTCTGGCTGTGAACATGGGTTGTTTCCTTTCTGCCTAATACTATCTTTATAGAAAGTCATGCACTTGTTTAAATAAAACACTTATTTTTTCTCATAGGATTTGCTAACTCACATGCAGTATTTGGACTATATTATGTTATTTTCATTCTTCCAACTAGAATATACTACTTTTCATGTCATTTAAATGTTGTTTATGTCTTTAGCTTTCTTCCTCAATTTAAAAAAAGTATCTTTTAACATATATTCTTGGTTGCTTATACTTCCGCTCGGTGCTATGAATAAACTTAGTTACCAAATAGGAAAAACAATTTTTTAAGGGTCACAACACTTTGAATAAGATAAAGACAAGGTATCAAAATGCCTTCTATAAATATTAACATTAAAGAAATTTCACTAAATCAAACTAAGATCATAACAGTCTCAAGTGTCTCATTACCATCATGCAAATAGTTTTTTCCTTTAAAATGCTAATTTTTTTATTTAAGAAAGGATTAGTTAACAAAACCATAGGGTAGGAGGGGTACAATTCCACACAATTCCCACCACCCAATCTCCATATCCTACCCCCTCCCCCAATAGCTTTCCTATTCTCTATCCCTCTGGGAGCATGGACCCAGGGTCATTGTGGGTTGCAGAAGGTAGAAGGTCTGGCTTCTGTAATTGCTTCCCCGCTGAACATGGGCGTTGACTGGTTGGTCCATGCTCCCAGTCTGCCTCTCTCTTTCCCTAGTAGGGTGGGTTTCTGGGGAAGCTGAGCTCCAGGACACATTGGTGGGGTCTTCAATCCAGGGAAGCCTGGCGGCATGCTGATGGCATCTGGAACCTGGTGATTGAAAAGAGAGTTAACATACAAAGCCAAATAAATTGTTGAGCAATCATGGACCCAAAGCTTGGAATACTGGATAGGAAGTGTTAGGGAGGTACTCACTGCAAAGTGTAGTGTACTTCTGCTTTCAGGTATATATTTTGCAGTAGTTTATGGATACGTGTGAACATATGCTCTCTCTCACAGAAACTGGTGTATATCTAGGTTTTGGGACTTAACAAAGTGAACCACCTGAGATGAAATTAGAGTGTACTATAAAAGGAAAGGTCTCACCCGAGTAATGAAGCTGAAGGGTTGTCATTCCACACATGAAGTCTCTGGACACAGTCTGAGGTGAAGCATGTTGAGGTGGCAATCGTTGCGTCATTTAGGTTGTGGTCGGCGGATGCAGTATTATTTGTTATGGATTGGGAGAGGCATATGGGAAAGTGGGCCCTATCCAAGGGTTCCAGGACTGGGGGAAGTGGGGACTCTATAGTGGAGATGTGAGGTTCCTGCTGTCTTAGGGTTCAATAAGACATTCGATAGTTAATGTTATCATCACATTATTTGGTAATTGGGTTAACTTTGAAAAGTCATTTTGTTATGGTTTGCTGTACAGTATCCAGTATCTTGTATATAGCTGTGCTATTGGATGCTTCTAATCTACTTGGTCTAGGCTTTTGAGAGAGTCCACATATCAAATACACAGCCTAAATATTAAAAAGATTCAGTTTGTGTTTTGAAAAACTTTGAGACATAAAATTGATTTTCCCCCTCTCATATTAATTAACTAGTGATTTATATGTCTACATTTTGCTAGGAGTGTACATAAACACCATTCCCACCACCAAAAGACTGTGACCCATCCCTCCCGCCCACTCCCACCCCCCACTGGCCCAGGAAGCTGCATGTCTACCCCTCACCACTGGGTTTTTACTTTGGTGCCCTACTTACAATTTGGTCAGGTCCTGCTTTTAGTTTCCCTTTCAGATCTTCTTACTCAACTTCTGTTGATGAGTGGGATCATCCCATACTCATCTTTATCTTTCTGACTTAGCTCACTTAACATAATTCCTTCTAGCTCCATCCAAGATGGGTCAGAGAAGGTGGGTTCATTGTTCTTGATAGCTGCATAGTATTCCATTGTGTATATACCACGGCTTTCTCAGCCACTCATCTGTTGTTGGGCACCTGGGTTGCCTCCAGGTTTTAGCTATTATGAATTGTGCTGATATGAACATAGGAGTACACACCTCTTTTTGGTTGGGTGTTATGGAGTCCTTGGGGTATAACCCCAGGAGAGGAATAACTGGATCATATGGAAGGTCCATGTCTAGCCTTCTGAGAGTTTTCCAGACTGCTCTCCACAGAGGCTGTACCAATTTATATTCCCACCAGCAATGTAAAAGAGTTCCTCTGTCCCCACATCCTCTCCAGCATTTGTTGCTGCTGTCCTTTTTGACGTATGCCATTCTTACAGGAGTGAGGTGGTATCTTAGTTGTCTTAATTTGCATTTCTCTGAGAATCAGTGACCTAGAGCAGTTTTTCATATGTTTGTTAGCCTTTTGGATCTCCTCTGTAGTGAATGTTTTGTTCATATCCTCTGCCCATTTTTGGATGGGGTCATTTGCTTTTTTGGTGCTAAGTTTGCTGAGCTCTTTATATACTTTGGTGATTAGTTTCTTGTCTGATGTAAGGCATTTGAAGATCTTCTCCTATTCTGTGAGGGGTCTCTCTGTTTGTTTAATAGTTTCTTTGGATGTGCAGAAGCTTTTCAATTTGATGTAGTCCCATTGGTTTGTTTCTGCTTTAGTCTTCCTTGCATTTGGGTTTGATTCATCAAAGATGTCCTTGAGGTATAGGTGGGAAAGTGTTTTACCAATGTTTTCCTCTAAGTATTTGATTGTTTCTGGTCTGACATCTAGGTCTTTGATCAATTTGGAGTTGATTTTTGTTTCTGGTGAGATAAAGTGGTTCAATTTCATTCTTCTGCATGTTACAACCCAGTTTTCCCAGCACCATTTATTGAAGAGAGCCTCCTTCTTCCATTTAATGCTTTGGGCCCCCTTATCAAAGATTAGATGCCCATAGGTGTTGGGATTTATTTCTGGGCTTTCAATTCTGTTCCACTGGTCTGTGTGCCTATTTTTGTTCCAGTACCATGATGTTTTGATGATGATGGCTTTATAATATAGTTTAAGGTCTGGGAGTGTGATGCCTCCATTTCTGTTTCTTTACCTCAAGATGGTTTTGGCAATTCTAGGTGTTTTCAGGTTCCAGATAAATGATTGTAGTGTTTGTTCTATTCTCTTAAAGAAGCTTGGTGGGGGAGTCGGGCTGTAGCGCAGCGGGTTAAGCGCAGGTGGCACAAAGCACAAGGGCCGGCATAAGGATCCCAGTTTGAACCCCGGCTCCCCACCTGCAGGGGACTCGCTTCATAGGCGGTGAAGCAGGTCTGCAGGTGTCTATCTTTCTCTCCCCCTCTCTGTCTTCCCCTCCTCTCTCCGTTTCTCTCTGTCCTATCCAACAATGACGACAATAATAACTACAACAATAAAACAACAAGGGCAACAAAAGGGAATAAATAAATAAAATAAAATATTAAAAAAAAGAAGCTTGATGGAACTTTGATGGGTATTGCATTAAATTTGTATATGGCTCTGGGGAGAATATTCATTTTGATGATATTTATTCTTCCAATCCATGAGCATGGGATATGTTTCCATTTCTTGGTATCCGTTTCTATTTCCTTGAGTAGCGACTCATAGTTTTCAGCATACAAGTCTTTCACTTCTTTGGTCAACTTTATTCCTAGGTATTTGATTGATTTTGCTGAAACAGTAAATGGGAGTGATTTCTGGATGTCTTCTTCTTCAGATTTAGTGTTTGCATAAAGAAATGCCACTGATTTTTGTACATTGATTTTGTAGCTTGATACCTTGCTATATTGCCTAATAACTTCCAGTAATTTTCTGCTGGATTCTTTCGGTCTTTCTATGTATACTATCATATCATCTGCAAATAGTGAGAGCTTGACTTCTTCCCTTCCAATCCATATTCCTTTGACTTCTTTCTCTTGCCTGATTGCTATGGCAAGAACTTCCAATACTATGTTGAAGAGTAACGGTGACCTTGGACAGCCCTGTCTAGTCCCCGATCTGAGGGGGAATGCTTTCAGCTTCTGTCCATTGAGTATGATGTTAGCTGTAGGTTTGCTATATATAGACTCCACTATCTTGAGGAATTTCCCATCTATTCCCATTTTTTGTAGAGTTTTGAGCATGAATGGGTAAAATGCTAATTTTATAGAATTTATACTGAGAATAATTTTCAGCTACTAAAAATAGTGTCTACAGAATTTGCAGAATATTTTAATTTTATAAGCCTGTTAGTCTTGTTTTAAAAGAATTATTTTCAAAATGCAAACAATTTCTAATGCTTATACAAGAAGTAACTATAATGCAAAAATTATATTGGAAAAGTAATGCTCATGATATTTATGCTTAACAAAATAAAATTATGGCTATAGGGTCATAGGATTCTTGAATCAGTATGAATCAATTCTGTTATAAAAACTAGATTGCAGGGCCAGGCGGTGGCACATGCAGTTGAGGGCACAAGCAACAATGTGCAAGGACCCAGGTTCAAGCCCCTATTACCCACTTGCAGAAAGAAAGCTTAGCACATGGTGAAGCAGTGCTGCAGGTGTCTATCTCCCTGCTCCTCTGTTGATTTCTCTCTGTCTCTATCCAAATAAATAAATGCATAAATCAATCAGTAAATGACAAAAGTCTAAAACATCTGTTCTGTAAAAATACCATCTTAGGTATATCTCAGTAGAACCATACAATTTTTATCATGTTAACGTGCAAATGCCATTAAGTATGAAATAATTTAACACATTAGCAATTCAAAGAGCGTTAAATAATCAAGCCATCTTTCCACTTACACTAATTTTATTGATCATGCTGCTACTCAAAGCAATGTTTACTTAAAGGATTACACAATGTTGCTCAGAGAATACCTTTTTCTGGGCAGGGGTAGATAGCATAATGGTTATGCAGAGACTCTCCAGCTAGAAGCTCCAAAGTTCCAGGTTTGATCCCTTGCACCACCATATATAAGAGCAAAGCAGTGCTCTGGTTAAAAAAAAAAAAAAAAAGAATACCTTTTTTCTTTTCATCTTACTTTTCTTATACAGCATAGAAATTTTCTAAAAGTAACACTAGCATCACTGAGCTCACTATTAATATACTTTACAATTTTCAGAAACTCAAGATCTCATGTTATTTCTTTTTGATCTGCGGAAACCACCCTATTGTTTGAACAAATGTAGAACACTGTCCCTTCCAAATTCCTTGAGTTATGTACAGAAGCGGTCTGTAGGTTTTCTTAAATTATTAAGAAACTAATATAAAAATTTAAATCTGTTATTGTTAATACAGGTGATTCCTTTTCTCAATAATAATGAAATTAGTAGTAGAAGAACATGTTATAAATGTCATGAAATGTTTGCTGTAGGAAGTTTGAGCATTTTCTTCCAAATGGAAAGTTAGAGGCTACTTGGGTTAATGAGAAAATTCAAATAAGGAAAATGTCTTTACATAGATAAAAAGAATTCTTATCTCTACCAGTAGCCATGAAGACATTTTGTTATGGTAATTGAAGACCAGTAGCTTTTATGATTTAAAGAACTTCAGTAAAAGTAGTATTCTTATAGAAAAGTAAAGGATTAAAACACTATTTTGCTTGAGGACACATCATGAGGTGATGGCCACAAAAGGAAGAGAGTATAGCAGTGAAAAAAAATTGATAGAATTGTGAATAAAATTGCATGTATTAAAGAATCAAGAGATAAAAGTCTAGGTAGATGATGGCTGATCAAAGAGATTTTGATTTCACCTTAGTTATTTTAAAGAAATATGGAAAGCATGGTATGGGGATTCATTCATTTTTTTCCCTTTATGTAATGAGAATTTTTTGAATTAACTCTCTTAAAATCTTTATATTCTGCTGTAGAATATAACCAGCTTTAACCATCATGTTCTACCTTACATCTTCTTGAATCATTTATTTTATTAATTGTATTGCTGTAGCTTTCAACCTACATACTTTACCTACTCTCTACCTATGATAATCAATAATTTATTTTTATATTTGCTAGCTAGTTTCAGTGATTTCCTCTTTACCTTGTTTTTCAGATTTCACATATAAGTGGAAAACTATGCAACTCGATATCTTTCTCTAGATTATCAACTTATCATAACCCCTTCAAGTTCCATCCATATTGTTGTGACTGGCAAGATTTCCTTTTTTATATGACTGCTTAAAAATTAAAAACAGAACTGACATACGGATGCCACTAATTCCACTCCTGGGTATTTATACAAAGAAAATAGATACAAATACCCCATATCCACAGCAGTTTTACTGTAATGCTCAGGATATGGAAATACTAAAAGTGTCCATTGGTGGATAAATAATAAAGCAAAGGTGATACATATAAACAGTGGAATATTACCAGCCATAGAAAGAGGGAAAGCTTGCTAATCACAACAACATAGATAGAAATTAAGGAAATTATGATAATTGTTGTCCAAATATGTACATATCAGCAAATTTGAGAATATAAATTGCTGGAAAGCAAAATCCTGAGGCATTAGTATATCTACAATAATGGAGTTTTATGTCATTGAATTTGGAATATAGCTAAAATACACTGTTTTATACTTTATGATAATTATTATATTAACATTTATAATACAGAAATGTTCTAGAAAGAGCACCTCAATCTCTCACTAATACCAAAATTACTTACCCTAACAAAACCCAGTCTAATTTTCTTTTGGTGTTTTATATTTTATATTGAGCTAATGTTTTGTTTGGATTTTATGAGTGAGGAAATAAATGTAAATTGTGTTATTAAAAGGAAGGCAATTGTAGTAGCACTTCATGAATTGTAGGCTGCTATGTAGGGGATATGTTTGAATGATTGTTGTTCCCATTATTATTACAATTTTGTTTGAGATTTTTTCTATAGCAACCACTAATTTACATTTTTTTCTTATTTACATTTTGAAAGTTCTAATTAAAATGAAGATGATACAAGAGACAAAAGTTATATTATTTTCATTAATGACATATTACTAGGTATACTAACTGGAATTATATATGTGGGAAGATATGTATTAACAATTTTTAGGTCAATCACTATTCAGGCATTATAATTTTTCAAGTGTGCAAAATAAGATTACAGCTTAGAAGCTGTGCTTGAAAGCTGGTCTTTGGAATCCAATTTAAAGAGTTTTCCACCTATGAATTTTTTATATAAAAGATACATTAATGGTTTGCTTTTCTTCCCTTATTGGGCTTCGAAAGACCAAAATTGTAAGAAGAAATAAATCATAAGCATAATTAAGGTGAATAAAATGGAAAAAAAAAAAAAAAACCTTAAAATCACCCATCTCTAACATTCAGGTTTTTTTCCCTATAATTAAGACAAAGATTTTACTAATTTAGTCTACCCTCAACTAATTTGGTCAAAACTTTGGAATCATAAACATGGCATAACACGGAAGGAATGCTAGATTTTAATCTTATATTACGAGGAACATCTGTTAATTTTAATCTCTACAGGAAATCACTACAAGTCAGGTTTTTATTTGTGTTTGCCTTACTTGCTTATCAGAGTCTTCATAAAGTGTTTTTTTATGGTAATTTGCATCCTTAAAGAACCAATTAACAACTTAAGGTATCAATTGAAGTCAACTGATAATTTAAATAGCTATCACAGTTGTGTCAATCTTCCCATTGAAATTAATATCAAATACATAGAACAAGGATAATAAAAAAAAAAAATGAAGGGCTGTGATTCTTGAAAGACTGAAAAAAAAAAAAGTGAAATAGTTCCTATTTTTTGCCTAACCCTATTTTTATCTCCTTCACCTCCCTCCACCACTTTGGGCTGACTTTTTCAAATGGAATCAGAAATAAGGTTTAAGACACCACAAAACCAAAGCTTCCCACAGTGTGGATGTATGCCAGTATGTATGGCAGACACACTTTGCAGAACTATCCTGTCAGCCCACTCAAACACTACACTTGAGAGGGCTTTTAAAATATGATTGGGGAAGAAATCAGTTTTGCAAGTTTAAGGAGGCTAGAGTTTGCAGGGAAGAATACAGGCAAGGAGAGAACAGATGGGGTGGTGGTAGATAGCATAATGGTTATGTAAAAAGACTCTCATGCCCAAGGCTCCAAAGTCCCAAATTCAATTCCCTGCACCACCAAAAGCCAGAGCTGACTAGTGCTCTGATAAACAAACAAACAATAACAAAAAAAGTAATTTTTTTTCTTTCTTTATGTTTCACATGAGTGAAATCACATGGTATTCTTTCTCCTCTTAACTTACTTCACTAAGAAAAAGAAATCTAGAAAATAAACAAAAAAATTAGAGGCTATAATACCAAATTAGTGGTTCTGAGAAGATAAGAAGAAAGGAAATAGGTTGGGTAAAAGGGGGCATATATATGGAGAAGCATAGACTTGTACTTTTAGCAGTAAGTTACTATAGTATACACACACACACACACACACACACACACACATGTATATTTTAGAATTGTATAATGATGCCCAAGTTAAATATGTAACATTGTAACATCATGAAGCAGTGCTACTTAATCCCTGAGGGGGTTAACTGTAGCCATTGTTTCCAAGCGCATACACCTGCATTCATCTGCATTTTATGACTTTAGTCAGGTGGAGTGTTTAACAAGGGTTATGAGAGGCATACATCTTGGCATTTGACCCCTCTTCCTGGATACCTAGAGTGCAGAAGGGGCTGCTTGTTAATGACCTTTCAGTGCCATCCAGGAGTCTCTCAGTAGGCATCTCCATAAAAGGCAGTCTTCTTAGATGCCTTCTATAAATAGCTAATACAAACAGTGGAGGGAAAAGAGGAAGGACACTTACCAAGGAATTAATGAAAAATGAGGCAGATTTAAATTTTGCCATCTGCTCAGAAGATAAAGGTACTAAGTCTTATAGAGGAACACCATTAAGGCAGATGAATAGATGCTAGCCTAGTATTCTGAATATACTAACCAAGGGTCATCTCTCTGCCTTTAGAATCTACTCTATGAAATTAACTTTTTCCAAAGGCGTCTATTGGGGTAGTAAATTTTAACCCTCCGTAATTTTAGTTGTGTGATATTTTTCAATTACCATATGTTTTGTAGTCCCAAATTGTTTTTTGTTTATTTTTATATTACAGATTACATGTCAACAAGGTTTTGAATCCACACCATTCCCACCAGAGTTCTGAATCTTCATTCTCCCCACTGCAATCCACCACAGTTCCCCTAAATTAGTTGGAGACATGAGCCAACCGTCTTCTCTACAGCTATCTGTCCACATTTATACATAGTTGCCCCTTCTTTTTCTGATTCAATCCTCTCTTTCTCTCTAAGCCACTCATAACATTGTAGCTACCTCCATATGTCCCTCTTGAACCTGGGGCTTAGGAGCCTCAGGCATGAGAGTCTCTTTGCATAACCATTATGCTATCTACCCCATCCCTTTGAATTGTTATATTTTTTATAATCATTACTCTTAATAGCCAGATTTACAGAATGAACTAGTAGATAGCTAATCACTAAGAAATCTAAGTCCTAGAATTAAACTTGTCACATTTTTTAAACAGAGAAGGATATTCAAATAACTTTCCATTAGAGAAGGATATATTATGAAACACATGTTTGTCCATCACTTGTTCATAGGTTTTGGCAATAGAGGTACTCTTGGTGGATCCCACTCATAGATAGCTTCAAATTGGGGTCTGGCTACCAGAAAATCAACTGATTAACTAGGACATTGGAACATTGAGCTCTACTGTATGGCTTCCAGGGAAAAGTTAGGAAATATCCTAAACCATACAGTTTAAGCAGCTTTTAGAAGAGTGGTGTATACATTGTATAAGTTCTAGTCTCAAGAGCCTTCTGGATTGTATACTATGTACCTCTCCATCTTAGTGTTTACTTGTATCCTTTGTAATACTCTTCATAATAAAATAGTGGCAGTAAGCAAAATTATTGTTTTGGGTTCCATGAGCCATTCTAGAAAATTTGTTGAACTCCTGATGCTTCTTTCCCTTTGTTCCCTATGAGTGAAACCACATGGTACTGTTTCTGTCTTTCTCTTAACTTACTCAGAGGTGTGATTGGCAGCTGAAGGATGGACAGTGTTATACACGATGTTAAATTGAATCAACTTATAGGACAAATTGATATCTGCCGAGAATTGAGGAATTGGTGGCTATGGGAAACTCATGCATTTGATGTCAGAAGTGTTATAGACTGTAGTACCCCAAAGTGTTCTGATGGTACGTTGTATTATGGAAGTATCATAAATAAGTTTTGTTCGATGGTAGGACTGAGACTTTTCATACCTACAGTTGCAGTGTTGAGTTAAGAATTATTGAGCATCATTGAGTGCTCAGTGTTCTGGTATATGTTTACCATATATTATCTAACCTGTCTTTGAAATAACTCTATGCAAGGGATCTTTTATGTATGAAAAAAAAATCATTAGTGAGTAACTCTTGCAAGCCACTGACAATTTGAAAGCAAGCCACTGACCATTTGAAAGTAGCATCAGACAAAGCAGAAAGAAAGGAAGAAAGAAAGAAAGAAAGAGAAAAGAAAAAATTGAAAATACTTATAGTTTTGGAACACAAGGTGAGTTCTTTGTAAGGAAATAAGTCCAGAGTTGTGAAAATAAAAAAGATTTTGAAAGCAAACAATTATTAAAGATCTGCAATAAGCTACCTAAATAAAAATAAATGCTTGTTTAGGTAAGCACTTTATATTGCAAACAGTTGTACTTTTTGTAATGCCAGTCACTATCTAATCACTTCCAACTATTAATTTATTCCTTCATCACAAAAAATGATGATCTATGCTCTTTCACTAACTTCTCTTTTTAAAATCTTTATTTATAAAAAAGAAATACTGACAAAATTATAAAAGGGAAACACTGACAAAATCATAGGATAAGAGGGGTACAACTTCACACAGTTCCCACCACCAGAACTCCTTATTCCACCTCCTCCTCCGATAGCTTTCCTATTCCTATTCTTTATCCCTCTGAGAATATGGACCCAGGGTCATTATGGGGTGAAGAAGGTGAGAGGTCTAGCATCTGTAATTGCTTCCCCACTGAACATGGGTGTTGTCAGGTCAATCCATACTCCCAGCCTTTCTCTTTGTCTATTGAGCCAGGGCTCTGGGCTCCAGGACACATTGGTGGAGTCGTCTGCCCAGGAATGTCAGGGTGGCATCATGATAGCATCTGGAACTTGCTGGCAGAAAAAAAAAAAAAAAAAGAGTTAATGTATAAAGCCAAACAAATTGTTGACTAATCATGAACCTAAAGGATGAAATATTGCAGATAAAGATTTGGGGGTCTCCATTTTGAAGATAGCTAGCAGGCCTATTTTAGTTATATTAAAAGGGCCCATGATTATACTAGTTTTTTCCTGAGCCTGACTTCTGATATGCAGGTGGACTCAAGTCATTCTCTGGGAAGATGATTTCATGGCTGAAAAAAAGGGCTAGAAAGCTGGATGAGGAAAGTAGCTCCCCAAAATGGGAAAGGTATATAAATACTATAGACCCTATCAATTTGATCTGGGGCTCATATTCAGCTTAGGAGCCTATGTAACCTCTGCATCCCTGTAGATCTGAGCTCACATTCTGTGGTCATGAGTAGGGACTTCTATTACATGAAAGGAATCATAGACTTATGTGGGATAATGAAAGAAATTATTCAAGAGCAAATAAATCCAAGGTAGTTCAAAATTTATCAGATAATCTTGTTGCAAGCTTTCAGCTTCCAAGTCCAGGCAATAAGCAGCAAGATCTTGAATTGAGTTTTTCACTGGAAATATTAAGCTACCTTGCAGGATGGGAGTTGGCTTATGTAAGCCTTTCTTTGAACAACTAAACATGTAGGGATAGGACATTGATTATATGAGAGAATTAGGTAACAAAAGATGTAAGATGGAATATAAGTAATAGTTTAAATATGTATCTTGTCCTCATCAAGGCCTTACTGATCAGTCAACTTTTTCAGATAGAATCTATATATATATGGAGAGAGAGAGAGAGAGGGGGGGGGGGGGCAGGGGAAGAGAGAGAAAGAAAGATATCACAGCAGTGAAACCTCCTCCAATGCAACAGGAATAGGGTCTGGACTCAAACCTGGTTGTGCATGACAATGCAGTGTAATATCCAAGTGAGCTGTTTTAGTGGATTAGAGCTGAATTTCTGAGGCACAGAAGTTGGTCCACAGGATTAAATACCCCATTATTTTTGTTATTTATTTCAGCAGAACTAAGAATTGTAAAGGCGGGGGACAGGAGAAAGTTGAAAAATTATTATGGACCCTGTGCCCTCTGGTGGAGGGAGATAAAATTTTGGTGAAGGGTAAGATGTACTAACAAACATGTTAGGGAAATAAAAATTATGCCTTTATGACAACTAACTTGCAAGTCTACATTTCCTCACTATAGTAATCTTTTAAAAATAAAGTCACCTCGGGAGTCCGGCGGTAGTGCAGCGAGTTAAGCACACGTGGCGCAAAGCGCAAGGACCTGCATAAGGATCCCAGTTCAAGCCCCCGGCCCCACACCTACAGGGGAGTCTCTTCACCAGTGGTGAAGTAGGTCTGCAGGTTTCTGTCTTTCTCTCCCTGTCTTCCCCTCCTCTCTCTATTTCTCTCTGTCCTCTCCAACACCGACATCATCAATAATAATTACTACAACAATAAAACAAGGGCAACAAAAGGGAATAAATATAATAAAATAAAAATAAAGTCACCTCATTATGAGATATAATATATACCAAGAGAAGAGTCAGCAATAGCTTTGGTGAGAAAAGACTATGTTGCTTATAGACAAATAAAAATTATAAGCAATTAAATAAACATTTGTTCAAAGAGTAAGAAAACACTCTGCTATGATCAGAAATAGGTCAAATATGTCGAATATTACAAAAAGATAAATACCTAGATAGACAGTAATAAATCAAGTCTAGTAGACTTTATGATTTTTAACAAACTACTTCTTACACATTTGACTTGTTTAAACTGCGTCATGTGTGTATTGTACAGCTTTTTATATTTGGGAAATTACTTTAATATAGAAAACATGATAAAGCCGTGAAACATGCTCAGAACTTTTTAGAGATATAAAACTAAATGGGTGAATCTCAAGAAGATCCTCACAGAATGTTTATGTTATTGTATTGAAGAGATAATGGTTTATAGCATAGTTATTGATAGACACAAGCATACAAGTTCTTCTCTCCTCATCATAGATGTCTACAAATCACTCTCAAAGTCAACTTAGGGCATTTTGCACCATGATGTACCTTGATGCCAACAGCTTCTTCGCCTCCCACCCGTTTGTCCCCCAGAGTCTTTGCTTTGGTGCAATCAACCACATCCAGTTTAAATTTCGTTTTGTGCTTTTTCCTTCTCCCTTTCAGCTTTGCGCAGTGGCAGTATCGTAGCCAATGAGGTTTATCCGAGGTGCTGATTATTGCTAATTGAAAACTTCCCTTCTTTTGTAAGTTTTACTTATAAGTGAAACCATCCCGTGTCTATCTTTTTTTATTTCCCTCTTACCTAGCTTAACGTGATTCCTTCAAGTTCTATCCAAGACGAAGCAAAGGAAAGTAGTAGCATTCATATATACACATACATCTATATATTTATACTAAAATGCGGGTATTTACCTGTTGTTGGCCTCGTGGGTTGCTTCCAAGTTTGGTTTTTTGTGCTACTATCATCATAGCTGTACACAAACTTCAAACTTCAGATCTCTTAAGAAAGATTTTTTTTTTTCTCTCTCTCCTTTTGATAAAACTCCAGGAGAGAAATGGGTGGGCCAAAGGATAAATCCATTCCTAGTGCCCTGAGAAATTCCAGACTGTTTCAATCAATTGACAATTCCAACAGCAGAGCAGAAGTATAAGTATCCCCATGTCCCTGCATCCTCATCAGCACTTGCTGTTTCAGTCTTTTCTGATATATGTATGATATTTTCTTAGATATAATGAGGTATCTCATTGTGGTCTTAATTTGCATTTCTCTGTTCATCAGTGACTTAGGATTTTTTTTTTATATATGTCCATCAGCCCTTTTGAGCTTTTCATTGGTCAATATTCTATTTCCTCTCCACATTTTAATGGATAAATCTACATAAATCTATTCAGATGACTCTGATCCCAGAAAAAAAAAATACAAGTCAGAAGCTACTAGACAAATTGGATATCACTAGAGTAGCAAAATGAACTGATGGTTTTTCGGCATCTATCTGACTGATGTATATTACTGAGATCATGCATCAAAATGTCAATGATGGGCAGATGAAATCACATAAACAAGCTATAGATTCAGTTCATACATCATTGATCAATGAAAGTTATCAATTTATGCACAGCTTTGTATCCTGACGATTTTCTTTTTGAATGCATAGCATAAATTTTAAAAGACCAGGGGCTCATCATGAGAATTACTAAAAAGCATTGCCAATGTTTTTTTTTAAGAAAAAAAAAACCTGAAATACTACTCTATAGAACTGAAGAAACTTTAATAAAATTAGTAAGAGTCAAATAAAATAAATAGAAATATATTTTGTTGCATGTAGTCTTCTAATAGCTTCAAAATGAATACTATGGTGACACAGGAAGCAAAAAATAATATTTTCATAGTTAATTGCCTTTGGTGTTTGAAACTATAAATGATGATTAAGTTGAGTATAATGGAAACTCCCAATTATGTCAAATCATTTTCCCTTGTCCATAAATTGTTTCATAAGTTTAGAAAAACAATGTAATTCATAAAAAAAAAAAAGAAAAAAAAATCATGGTGGCCTCTTAGTCAAGTACACTGAGAACACAGACCCGGCAGTCTACATTCAAGCAAGCTGTCCCCACTGCTCTTGGGAATCTGTTTTCCTGTGGCCTCTCCACCTTTTCTCTACCATCTACAGGATCACATGATTTAATGTTGCCTTTGCTCCTGGCTGCTACTGCTTTTTATAACCAGACCACTGCTCAGCTCAGCTTTAATGGTATGCTGGGGGTTGAACCTAGGAATTTGTAGCCTCAGGCATGAAAGTCATTTGCATAACCATTAAGCTATCCTCCCTGACTGTTTTGCAGCTCTTGTCACAGTCACAACTGCATTACTTGTGAATTTCAACAACTAAGGGAATAAAATAAATATCCAGGTCCATACTACAACTGTCAGGTTTCCTTTATCAAGTAGCATGAGAAGCTATACCATTCTGGAGTTAGTGGGAAGGAAGTTTATTAATTTTGTACAATGCACCTGGTATGTACAATGTGTAGTTTATGTGGTATAGCTAAAAGTTGTGATGTCTTAGAATATTGGATAATTACTGTGAATATGAAAGAATATGCCTTGGACTTTTTTTTTTTTTCAGGTGTCTGACCTAAATGAAACCCTATTCTCTTCCTTCTGTAGCAAAATTTTATACTGAGTCAACCAGAACTTTCATCTCCTTTGTCTGCAATGCCATTCAGACACCAAGTCTTTAAGGGCAACTTTCTGTTTTGCCTCCAGGGTTATTGCTGGGGCTTGGTGCCTGCACTATGAATCTACTGCTCCTGGAGGCCATCCTTCTCATTTAGTTGTCCTTGTTGTTACCCTTGTTGTTGTCATTATTATTATTGTCATTGCTGTTGTTGTCAGCTAGAACAGAGAGAAATTGAGAGAGGAGGGAAGACAATGAGGGGGAGAGAAAGATACCTGCAGACCTGCTTCACTACTCATGAAGAGACACATACACACCCCCACCCCACCCCACCGCAGATGGGGAGCCGGGACTAAAACCCAGATCCTTACTCCAGTCCTTGCGCTTAACCTGCTGTGCTATTGCCTGACCCCCTACGGGTAACTTTCTTTTTTCTCCCACTTTCCTCTTCAGGATTTTGGTTTCTGAAAGCCAGTTTTTGGTCACTGTACTTTGGTTACTGCCCTGACCAGCAGGGCGGTGAACAGGGGCTAGGAACCCAAAAATATCTGGAATGAAAGGGACACGAGACACGAAAGAACGACAGCAAGACAGGTTTCTGATCAAGCTGCAAAATTTTATTGTGTTCACAGGCATTATAAGGCTTTGGGGAAGGAGAGGGAATGCTGGAGGACGGGGAGGGGAGCAAACTTCAAAGTGAAATGTTCCTTGCAACAAATGGCAGAAACCAAACTGTGTGTTGACTCACTTGTGTTGACTCACTTGATTACTGATAAATGGTTTACCTAAGGGGAAATGGCCTGCCCAGGAGGGAATTAACACTTGTCTTGAGGGGTTCCGTTGTCTCAAAGCTTATCATCTATCAAGCAGAGAAATGGCTCCTGGCAGGTTACATAGTTTTAAAAGAAAACTTTAAGACTGATAAAACAAATGTACAGCTCACTGCCTTTTTCTTGTTGTTGCTGTTCATCAAATATTGAATTTCTATGGCTTCCTCTCATTTATTTAAGATAAATCTTCCTGGTACCCCCAGGAAGATTTACCTTTTATTAATCTCTCTATGCTTATTAAGTTGTAAGTTTTATATGACTGTGCTATAAGCAATTTTTGGCCCATGAACTTTTATTTTTTTAAATATTTTTTAAACCATCTTTACTTATTGGATAGAGACAGCCAGAAATTGAGAGACAATGGGGAGACAAAGCAAGGAAGAGAGACAGAGAGAACCTGCAACACTGCTTCACAACTCACAAAGCTTTCCCCTTGTAGGTGGGGGCCGGGGGCTTGAACCAGGGTCCTTGCACACTGTAACATGTGCACTCAACCAGGTATGCCACCATCGGGTCCAGGCCCCAGAATTTTTATCTAGATTTAATTTATAATGCAACTCTAATTCCATAGATGTTAAGATGTGACTACCTGGACATTTTAAAGCATGATGTCAGATAAATGGAGTCTTAGTTTGATATTAATCTCTTAAAAAAAGATATTGGTAGAAAGACAATAAATGCTAATTATAAATAAAAAAATAGAGTTAATTATACACTTTATTTTTTATTACATTTTCTTTTTTTAATTAATTTATTCCTCTTTGTTGCCTTTGTTGTTTTATTGTTGTAGTTATTATTGTTGTTGTTATTGATGTTGTTGTATAGGACACAGAGAAATTGAGAGAGGAGAAGAGAGAGAGAGGGAGAGAAAGATAGACAGATACCTGCAGACCTGCTTCACTGCTTGTGAAGCGACTCCCCTGCAGGTGGGGAGCCGGAGCCTCAAACCTGGATCCTTATGACAGTCCTTGCGCTTTGTGCCACGTGTGCCTAACCTGCTACGCTACTGCCCGACTCTCCAATTACACACTTTCTTCTCAGTGAAAATACTTAAACATTTCTAAGCACTTAAAATTGAAGCTATTTTAGCCTCTAATAAAAATCTATGCAAGGCATATGACTATTTTGATATTTTGTGAAAATATTCAATTTGATATTTAATTTTTAAATTTATTTATTTTATCTTAATATGCGAGAGAAAGAGGGAGAGAGAGAGAGAAAGAGAAAGGACTCAACCAGAGCACTGCTTAGCTTTGGTTTATGGTGGTGTTAGGAATTTAACCTGGGTCTTCAGAGTTTCAGACATGAGATGATGATGATGATGATGATGATGATGATGATGATGATGATGATGATGATTTTGCCTCCAGTTATCCCTGGGACTTGGTGCCTGCACTACAAAGCCACTGCTCCTGGGGGGCTATTTTCCCCTTTTTGTTGCACTTGTTGTTTATAATTGCTGTAATTGCTGCCATTGTTGTTGGATAGGACAGAGAGAAGTGGAGCGAGGAGGGGAAGACAGAGAAGGGGAGAGAAAGATAGACACCTGCAGACCTGTTTCACCGCCTGCCAAACGATACCCCCTGTAGGTGGGGAGCCCTGGTCTCGAACCCAGATCCTAACGCCTGTCTCTGTGCTTAGTGCCATGTGCACTTAACCCATTGCGCCTCCACCCAGACCCTCAGACATGAGATCATGTTACATAACCACTACTCTATCTCCCTAATCCACATTTGATTTTTTTCAACATAAGCTAAATTGAATCAGTTTAGATACTTAGTTCTGAATTAAAATTTATGTACTCTGTATTTTCTTGATGAAGAAACTTTTTCTTTTAGAGAAACAAAAAGTACTATGTGTCTGAATAAGAACAGGAAGACATACCACACACGTAACTCCTGAAAGCTCACCTCGCTAATGTCTACCCACCTACCATGTAACGTTTTCCTAGGAAATTCTGTTTGATTCATCAGCCAAGGTTAGATCCTCCTTCATTGTACCATAGTATCTTTAGCAACATAATATTTAATGTTTTTCTGTATATGACAGTGACCCTACTAAGTGTGGAATCTCATTAGAAGTTAGATACTCCATGCCTTCTCTGCAGCTGCTGGGACAGTGATGAAATACAGATGCTGCAGTTAATAAATACTTTCTTGTTCAAGGCAAATGCAATTTACAGCATCCCTATTTTAAAATCTGTTTACCTATTGCTGTAATATATATATATATATATATATATATATATATATATATATATATATATATATATGTATATATATATCCTAGTGTCAAATACTTTTAATCGCTTGTAAAGAATGATTGAAAATGTGGCATCTTCTGAAGGAAATATGCTGAGACTTGACCTCCTCTCATGGAAAGAATTTAGCTTGCTAAAACAGACTGAAGGGGACAGGCTGGGAACAAGCAGACCCATCACAGTCACACAGGAAGACTTATACCTGCCTGTACCTGACACATCTGACCATAAGAATTTCTGAATGGATCATAGATCCAAGCCCTTGAGTTAAGACCCTATGTAAGGCCCACCAGCCTGTTGCAGGGTAAGCTTTTCAGATACCCCTCAGCTTGGGTCTCTCCAATCCCAGCTCCTTAACCCCCCCCCCCCCACTACATTAAAACTTTCCCTAGTCTACACACCTGACTACCTGCCTCATTTTTGTGTCTTATATTTCTAAGATTTGGTGCTAAAAACCTGGGAATGGCTATGGAGCTAGTCCCTCTTCACATTTAACATAAAACTTACATTTTCTTGCTGTCTTCCAAGTTTTATATATAACTCCCAAAATATTTTCAGTTTTATTTACAAAATGGATTTATTTTAAGCAAGCATACTGTTTATTTCTTTCTTTCTTTTTAGACATAACTTCTTTGAAGACAAGGATTAGCATGTTTGTGGTTTTCATTTGTTTTGCTTAATTGCTTGCTATTATATAGCAAGCACACAACAGTTGTTCAGTAAAAATTTCCTCTCCACTATATATCTAAAATTGCCTTTTAGAGTTCATTTTATAAGCTTTGTAACAGCTATTGCTTCTATCTTTCTTTCTTTTTCTTTTTAAGTCTGCTGGAGTAAAATGGCAGGTTCAATATCACACAGTACAAAGCTGAAATAAAATGTTGATGTTCTTAATCCCAGCTCACTAGTCCCATCAGAATACCAAATTTCTTTGTGGAATAATATTGGGAAATTGTATTCTAACTTTTGAGCAAACAATAACCGAGATCATTACAGAATGTATAGCTCCAAAGGAAATGCCTATCACATCAGGAAAAAAAAAAAAAAAAGACAGAATTGATCCCTGAAATACTGCTTTCCTTGGGATTCAGAATTTATATTCAAAATTTTGCAGTTGCTGTGAGACACCATAATAACATTTCTACAGTACAGCTCCAAAGGTCTAATAAATTAGATTCTTCCTTGGCTCAGTTGAAAACACCGTGTTCAGCAGTTTCAACAATGGAAGCTTCACCTAATTAAATTAAGTGCTGAGAAGACTCATGCCAGCAATACTACCTCAAGCTGATAGACTCAGGTTTGCAATATTGCTAATCTGGCTTGCAGCCACCAGGATGCTCATAGACACTGAGCCAACAATTCGATGTCAAGTAACTGAAAGACAAGAAAGAGGCAATTTTCTTTTGTAATGATGAAGTAGTCCTAACATCACATTTATATTGCACTGATGCCATAGATCTAAGACATTTTTTGAAAGTCCCACATATTATGAAACCGAACATTTAATTTTACAAAAAGGCTCTGAGTTGATTACTATTTTCACCTGATAGCTAATTTTAGTTTGATACTTTGGCCCTGAAAATGGTTAAACCTGTCTGAGAATGCAGTTTCTTAATATGAAGATTCCTCACAATATATAGAAGATTAGATAGTTTGAGGGGGGTTGCTTTGTAACAGCTATTTACTTGTTAGTGTTTCTGCTTGTTTTTGATAGTTTGAAAACTAAAACTCCACCCCCCACACATATATAGTATAGATATTTCAGTGAATTTTTGTATTCATTTACTATGAAATTTCCATGATTTTATTATAACCTTCAAATTGGATGGATTTACAATTTAGTGAAGACTCACTGTCAAAAAATTTTACAATGATGACATTATTAAACTCACTCCTTTCAGCCAGGGGCGACCCAAACAGTGTGAATAGTAGATGGAAATGAAAGTAAAGTGCATATTAACAAGCATATTCATAAATATTTTATGCTTTTTTTTTTTCTTTAGAAATAGTTTCCTTCTAGTAAACTCTAAAAAATCTGCTATTTTAAGAAGCATTGAAAAGAGTTCAGCAAGATGGCTGTCATGGTAGGTTGCCTGCCTGCCTTGCCATAATGATCCAAGTTTGAACATTGCCACCTCTGCATTAGAAGAACTTAATGTCTGTACTATTGTTATCTATCACCTATCTATCTATCTACTATCATCTATCTCTCATCTATCTATCCACTATCATCTATCTATCTATCTACTGTCATTTATCATCTGTTGGTATGCTTCTGGATTCTGCTTCTGAGACCGTCTGTTTTAATCATCACATTGGGTTCGCTTTGTGTTGCTTGTGATGTGTTTTGTTTGCATCTCCACTGTTGGCTGTGCACCCCCCTGCCTCCGGGACATTGGTTTGGCACTCACTCCCCCTGCCTCTGGGACATTTGGCTTAGTCCTCGCTGGTTAGCGCTTTTTCCTTCTCCCCACTCGTGAATAAAGATTGAACTGCGTTCTCAGCTCAGCCATGAGTCCCTGGTCGTCTCTGTCTCCTGCCCGAGAAGCTAATCCGGCAATCATCCATCTATCTATCTATCTATCTCTATCTATCTATCTATCCACTATCATCTATCATCTATCTATCCACTATCATCTATCATCTATCTATCTACTATCATCTATCTACTATCATCTATCTATCTACTATCATCTATCTATCTACTATCATCTATCTATCTACTATCATCTATCTATCTACTATCATCTATCTATCTACTATCATCTATCTACTTATCTATCACATATCGATGTATCTATGTATCCATCTGTGTATGTATAATCTATCAATCTATCTATGATCTATGTATTTATCTATCATCTGTCTGTCTGTCTTTTCATCTGAAAAAAAAGAAGTGGATCCAGAGCTGTAAAGCCCCAGCAAAGACAATAAAAGTAGCAGTGAATTAGAGTATGAAATGGTTCATGTTCTAATAAAGAAAGATGGAGTAAAAAGTAATTATCACTGAGAAAGATTTATTTAAATAATAACTACCATAAATTATAAAGTGTAATTTTGTTTGTTTGTCTTTATTTTATGTTTTTCATTTGCAACATTTTTTATTAAACATGGGCTATTAATTTGCATTATTATTATTTTTTTAAAAATTCTGTATTGGTGGATTAATGGTTTATAGTTGATAGTAAAATAGAATAGTTTACACATCCATATTATTATTTTATTTTTGTCATCATTAGGGTTATGGCTGGGGCTCAGTGCCTGCACGATGACTCCAACAATCTAGGCTGTTGTTTCTTTTCTCTCTCTCTCTCTTTTTTTTTTAAAGATTGTATTTATTTATGAGAAAGATAGGAGGAGAGAGAAAGAACCAGACATCACTCTGGCACATGTGCTGCCAGGGATCGATCTCACGACCTCATGCTTGAGAATCCAAAGTTTTACCATTGCCCCACCTCCTGGACCACATGTCGTTTCTTTTCTTATCTTTCTCTCTTTCCTTCTTTCTTTCCCCCCACCTTTTTTTTTCTTTTGACAGAGGATGAGATAGAGAGATAGAATGGAAGAGACAGAGAAGAGAGACACAATAGCACTGTGTTACTGCTCATGAAGCCGCCCTCCACCCCTACAGGAGGTTACTGAGGGCTTGAGCCTGAGGCCTCCAGCATGACCACCATTTCCAGGGGCACCACCACCCAGCTGACAGAGGTTTTTGAATTCAAACTGGATGAGCCTCAGACACTGTTGTGACAATGAGTGAGTGGTCCAGAGGGGCTATACCAGCAGACATTCTGCTCATTAGCATTTCAGAGTGCAGCCCCCAAACCCTCATTCCCAATGTTTTTATTGCGCATTTTTCTTATTCAGCAAAACTTCCAAACAACTGTCAAGCATGAACATTTTGGGAAATACATATCTGAGAAATCTCTTCCCTGGTTTGTAGACCACCCTGTACCAGACTTGTTGACTCCACTTTTAATGATTATATCAATTTTCTTTTTTCTTTTTATTTCTTTATTGGGGAATTAATGGCTTACAGTTGACAGTAAACAGAATAGCTTGTGCATGCATAACATTCCTAGTTTTCCACATAACAATTCAACCCCCACTAGGTCCTCCTCTGTCATTATGTTCCAGGACCTGAACACTCGCCCTGCCCCGCCCCCACACCCTCCAGTCTTTGACTTTGGTGCAATACACCAAACTCCAGTTCAAGTTCTGCTTAGAGTTTTCCCTCCTGACCTTGTTTTTCAGCTTCTGACCCATCTTCTGTTTCCAGCAGTGTCTTTTCCTTTCTCTTCATCTCCCTCTGTCTGGAAAATTTGGCCAAGTACAGTGAAATCGTGGCATTGACAAAAGATACATTTAGTCAAAATTGAAGTTTAATATGATCCGCAGATGATTTGTATTAAAGCTGGATTTGGGAAGCACAAGGCGATGTGAATTCCCATTGATTTAGTCATTGATGACATCCATGATGTTAACACTACCTGCCTATTCACTTTCATGCTTCTATATTCATTTGTTTCATAAAGCACCTGAAGTTAGTATTTTATCAGTTGGTTGTTACCAAAAAAAAATCTGTATCAATTTGAGAGAATAAAGGAAGAGAAAGAGAAGTTGTTTCACAACAATGAATGCATTAGCCTTCTTCCTCTAATAACGATTTAACACTTCATTATCCCATGTTATTGAAGGTTACATAATTATATGATTTATATCTTCTACTCTATTGAGCTGAGTCATTAAGGATAATTTTTATGTCAGTATATTATATTCTTCAGACAGAATAACTTTAAATAGGTCTTCAGATATATGCTTAAGATAATAATGAAAATTTCAAATCTACACAATTTGATGGTTTTCAGTTTCTTTAATGACTGCTAAAATATCATGTATGATATTGCCAAATCTTTTTTAAGTATCCTATCACAATCTATATATTAAAAACTGGGCCCAAGGCCAGAATTACCACTTAAATACATCGTATATCTAAGAAGTGATCTCCTTAGTACCTTTATGAAAGTAAAATGTTATTAGTATAATTCTGTTACGATTTCTGTTACAGACATTTCAGATGACATATAACAATTCTTTAAGTTTCTTTTCTGATTATCTACAGACTATCAAATATAAAGAGGATTCAGCAAATTATCAATATTAAATACCCATTGCTAGATACTAAAGTCTGTGTTAATGTTACAGCAGAAAACTCAGAAATATAACTTTTTTTCTTTAGAGGTAGAGACACCATAGCAAAGCAGCCTCTCCTCTATTACAGTACTCCTGTTCTTCTTCTTCTAGCATTTGCCACAGTACTCCTGCATGGTACTAGCACTCAAATTAGGTCCAAGTCCTTCGCAAGACATACACTCTGCTAAGTCAACTATCTTCCATTTCATTGGCCTAACTCTTGTTCCTGTTCCTGTTGCAACACAGCAACACCAGGAAGCTTTTTATCAGTTCCAGACAGTGATAACTCTTGTCTAATGCAGGCTAAATTTCTGTTCCTGCTCCAGGTCTCCTATTACCCTCCAACGTGGGAACTAATTCAGCACTCTTGTGAATACAACCTGGTTAGAAAAACCGTTTAATGACAACAGGCTATGTTTCCACACTTAGGAGTTTGAAGCTACTTGAAAAGCATTGTACAAATCCTGTTATATCGTCTAATCAGATTCATCACAGCTGTAAAATGAGAAACACTGTCATAGGGAAACCTTGACTGCTCTTTTTACTTTGTCTCTTCATGCTTGTCACAACTGCTTCTTTGAATCATTTCAAATATAAGATATTAGTACAAAGACTGGTGTCCTGGGTTATATTTCTAGTTAAAAAGAAAATAAAATCTATGTGGAAAAGTTTATGAGCACTCCGTTGCGTCCTCTGACATTGTTATCTTAAATATTTGTTTTTATACAGATGAAAGGAAAATACTATCTCAGCCAAAAAGGCTTTTAGTTCCCTAGTAAATATTATACACTTCCTAGAACACTACCTCTAGAGTTTACTTACTGTGTCTTTTGGTTGTTTGTTGCTGTCGTTGCTCTGGAGCTGAGCTGAGTTTGCCTGGGTGCAATCCTCTTTTGACAGTTCATCAGATAAACCATCAAAGAAATCTTGTACACGTCATGAAAAAGCCTTCTCTTTCATGACCAAATTTAAACCTTCTCAGTTTCAGACCTATTTATATATAGCAGAGAGCAGTGGCTGGAATCAATAAACCCCTCAATCAAGCTATGAAATAACACCATATCATCAGACAGTTGTAATGGAGTTGAGAGGGGTCAGGAAAGGGCGGCCGGAATGATGAAGGGGATGAAGTGGCTTTCATATGACTTTCAACTAAATCATCTGATCATAATGTGACTTAGATTTTACTTTCTTTCCCAGAGACAAAAGTCTATGTAAAGTCAGAAAGAGTTGCAAAGAGATCAATATGTTCTCCAACTTTCACATTAGAAAATCATGCACACTTCAACTATTAAAAGAGGCACTTTGAAGACACATTATGGATAGAGAAGACCACATATAAAACAAAATGTCTACTTTGTATCTTTTTGATACAGGCTCAAAAGTGATCATTTATGCACTGATATGTTTATATTTTGTGTATCATTTTCTATCTCCAGAACCAGGACTATAATTAAATCATATTGAGAGGATATCATAGTGACCCCAAAAGAAACAAGTCTCTCTTGGATTTCAAGCCCCACTGATCTTTAGGGAATTAACATCTTGAAACATAACAATCTGTGGGGCTGGGTGATGAGGCACCTGGTTGAGCACATGTTACAATGCCCAAGGAACCAAGTTTGAGCCCCCAGTTCCCAGCTGGGGAGAAAAGGGGGGAAGCTTTGCATGTGGTGAAGTTGTGTTGCAGGTTTCTGTCTCCCTCTACCACCTCCTTTCTGTCTGTCTCTATCCAATAAATAAAGATCATTAAAAAAAAAAAAAAAGAAACATAAGATGTGAAGAAGGAAAGAGCTACATTTAATTTCTACATAGTGTTTTACCTACTGAATCTCGAGTGATGATAAACTTATTCCTTGTGGAGATGAGCTACATACATATCTTTTAAAATAAATCAGATATTTTCTCTCCCTCTCCCTCTCTCGCTATATATATATATATATATATATATATATATATATATATATATCAATGATATTCACAAGGTCATTGTAAGAAAAATAGACACAATGAATGAGTTACTGGAGCAGTAGCTGCAGCTAATTTCTTAACTGGAATGTGTGCATCTAAATCAAATATTTTTTTTTTCTCTCTTTCCTTGTTTCTTTTTTTTTTTTTTAATTTTTTATTTAAGAAAGGATTAGTGAACAAAAGCATAAGGTAGGAGGGGTACAACTCCACACAATTCCCAACACCCAATCCCCATAACCCACCCCCTCCCATGGTAGCTTTCCCATTCTCTATCCCTCTGGGAGCATGGACCCAGGGTCATTGAGGGTTGCAGAAGGTGGAAGGTCTGGCTTCTGTAATTGCTTCCCCGCTGAACATGGGCATTGACTGGTCGGTCCATACCCCCAGTCTGCCTCTCTCTTTCCCTAGTAAGGTGTGACTCTGGGGAAGCTGAGCTCCAGGACACATTGGTGGGGTCTTCAATCCAGGGAAGCCTAGCCAGCATCCTGGTGGCATCTGGAACCTGGTGATTGAAAAGAGAGTTAACATATGAAGCCAAACAATTTGTTGATCAATCATGGATCCCAAGCTTGGAATAGTGGAGAGGAAGTGTTAGGGAGGTACTCACTGCAAACTCTAGTGTACTTCTGCTTTCAGGTATATATTCTGCAGTAGTTTATGGATATGTGTACACATAAGCTCTCTCTCACAGAAACTGGTGTATATCTAGGTTATGGGACTTTGTTAGAAAGTGAACTACCTGAGATGAAATT
This sequence comes from Erinaceus europaeus, assembly GCF_950295315.1. NCBI lineage: Eukaryota > Metazoa > Chordata > Mammalia > Eulipotyphla > Erinaceidae > Erinaceus > Erinaceus europaeus. The sequence continues at coordinate 91,441,213 of NC_080175.1, forward strand.
AGAGTGTACTATTAAAGGAAAGGTCTCACCCGAGTAATGAAGCTGAAGGGTTGTCATTCCACACGTGAAGTCTCTGGATACATTCTGAGGTGAAGCATGTTGAGGTAGCAATCGTTGCTTTGGTTAGGTTGTGATCGGCGGATGCAATGTTATTTGGTTTGGATTGGGAGATGCATACGGGAAAGTGGGCCCTATCCAAGGGTTCCAGGACTGGGGGAAGTAGGGGCTCTATAGTGAAGATGTGAGGTTCCTGCTGTCTTAGGGTTCAAAAAGACAATCAATAGTCAATATTATCATCACATTATTTGTTAATTGAGTTAACTTTGAAAAGTCCCTTTGTTATGGTTTGCTGGACAGTACCCAGTATCTTGTATATAGCTGTGCTATTGGAAGCTTCTAATCTACTTGGTCTAGGCTTTTGAGAGAGTCCGCATATCAAATACATAGCCTATATATTAAAAAGATTCAGTTTGTCTTTTGAGAAACTTTGAGACATACAATTGATTTCCCCCTCTCATATTAATTAGCTACTGATTCATATGTCTACATTTTGCTAGGAGTGTACATAAACACCATTCCCACCACCAAAGGACTGTGACCCATCCCTCCCGCCCACTCCCAACCCCCACTGGCCCAGGAAGCTACATGCCTACCCCTCACCACTGGGTTTTTACTTTGGTGCCCTACTTACAATTTGATCAGGTCCTGCTTTTAGTTTCCCTTTCAGATCTTCTTAGTCAGCTTCTGTTGATGAGTGGGATCATCCCATACTCATCTTTATCTTTCTGACCTAGTTCACTTAACATAATTCCTTCTAGCTCCATCCAAGATGGGTCAGAGAAGGTGGGTTCATTGTTCTTGATAGCTGCATAGTATTCCATTGTGTATATATACCACAGCTTTCTCAGCCACTCATCTGTTGTTGGGCACCTGGGTTGCTTCCAGGTTTTACCTATTATGAATTGTGCTGCTATGAACATAGGAGTACACACCTCTTTTTGGTTGGGTGTTATGGAGTCCTTGGGGTATAACCCCAGGAGAGGAATTATTGGGTCATATGGAAGGTCCATGTCTAGCCTTGTGAGAGTTTTCCAGACTGCTCTCCACAGAGGCTGTACCAATTTACATTCCCACCAGCAATGTAAAAGGGTTCCTCTGTCTCCATATCCTCTCCAGCATTTGTTGCTGCTGTCCTTTTTGATGTATGCCATTCTTACAGGAGTGAGGTGGTATCTTAGTGTTGTCTTGATTTGCATTTCTCTGATAATCAGTGACCTAGAGCAGTTTTTCATATGTTTGTTAGCCTTTGGGATCTCCTCTGTGGTGAATGTTTTGTTCATTTCCTCTGCCCATTTTTGGATGGGGTCATTTGCTTTTTTGCGGCTAAGTTTGCTGAGCTCTTTATATATTTTGGTGATTAGTTTCTTGTCTGATGTCTGGCATGTGAAGATCTTCTCCCATTCTGTGAGGGGTCTCTCTGTTTGTTTAATAGTTTCTTTGGATGTGCAGAAGCTTTTCAATTTGATGTAGTCCCATTGGTTTGTTTCTGCTTTGGTCTTCCTTGCAATTGGGTTTGATTCATCAAAGATGTCCTTGAGGTGTATGTGGGAAAGTGTTTTACCAATGTTTTCCTCTAAGTATTTGATTGTTTCTGGACTGACATCTAGGTCTTTGATCCATTTGGAGTTGATTTTTGTTTCTGGTGAGATAAAGTGGTTCAATTTCATTCTTCTGCATGTTACAACCCAGTTTTCCCAGCACCATTTATTGAAGAGAGCCTCCTTCTTCCATTTAATGCTTTGGGCCCCCTTATCAAAGATTAGATGCCCATAGGTGTTGGGATTTACTTCTGGGCTTTCAATTCTGTTCCACTGGTCTGTATGCCTATTTTTGTTCCAGTACCATGCTGTTTTGATGATGATGGCTTTATAATATAGTTTAAGGTCTGGGAGTGTGATGCCTCCATTTCTGTTTCTTTTCCTTAAGATGGTTTTGGCAATTCTAGGTGTTTTCAGGTTCCAGATAAATGATTGTAGTGTTTGTTCTATTCTCTTAAAGAAGCCTGGTGGAACTTTGATGGGTATTGCATTAAATTTGTATATGGCTCTGGGGAGAATATTCATTTTGATGATATTTATTCTTCCAATCCATGAGCATGGGATATGTTTCCATTTCTTGGTATCAGTTTCTATCTCCTTGAGTAGCGACTCATAGTTTTCAGCATACAAGTCTTTCACTTCTTTGGTCAACTTTATTCCTAGGTATTTGATTGATTTTGCTGAAACAGTAAATGGGAGTGATTTCTGGATGTCTTCTTCTTCAGATTTAGTGTTTGCATAAAGAAATGCCACTGATTTTTGTACATTGATTTTGTAGCCTGATACCTTGCTATATTGCCTAACAACTTCCAGTAATTTTCTACTGGATTCTTTAGGTCTTTCTATGTATACTATCATATCATCTGCAAATAGTGAGAGCTTGACTTCTTCCCTTCCAATCTGTATCCCTTTTATTTCTTTCTCTTGCCTGTTTGCTATGGCAAGAACTTCCAATACTATGTTGAAGAGTAACGGTGACAGTGGACAGCCCTGTCTAGTCCCCGATCTGAGGGGGAATGCTTTCAGCTTCTCTCCATTGAGTATAATGTTGGCTGTAGGTTTGCTATATATAGACTCCACTATCTTGAGGAATTTCCCATCTATTCCCATTTTCTGTAGAGTTTTGAGCATGAATGGGTGTTTGATTTTGTCAAAGGCTTTCTCTGCATCTATTGAGATAATCATGTGGTTTTTGGCTTTGCTTTTATTGATGTGATGAATGACATTGATTGATTTACGGATGTTGAACCAGCCTTGCATTCCTGGGATGAATCCCACTTGGTCATGATGAACAATCTTTTTGATGTGTTGCTGTATCCAGTTGGCCAAGATCTTGTTTAATATTTTGGCATCTATGTTCATCAGAGATATTGGTCTGTAGTTTTCCTTTTTTGTTCTGTCCCTATCAGCTTTTGGTATCAGGGTGATGTTGGCTTCATAAAAGGTGGAAGGGAGTATTCCTGTTTCTTCAATCTTATGGAATAGCTTAAGAAGTATGGGTATTAACTGTTTCCTGAAAGTTTTGTAGAATTCATTTGTGAAGCCATCTGGTCCAGGACTTTTGTTGTTGGGGAGATTCTTAATAACGGTTTCAATTTCTTTGTCTGTGATTGGTGCATTTAGATTTTGTAGTTCTTCTTGGTTCAGTTTTGGAAGTGCATAGGTTTCTAGGAATTGTTCCATTTCTTCCAGATTCTCTAGCTTGGTGGCATATAGTTCTTTATAGAAGTTTCGCAGAATTCTCTGGATTTCTGTGGTGTCAGTTGTGATATCTCCTGCATCGTTTACAATTCTATTAATTTGAGTCTTCTCTCTTTTTTGTTTGGTGAGTCTGGCTAGGGGTATGTCAATTTTGTTTAATCTTTCAAAGAACCAACATTTGGCTTCATTGATCTTTTGTATGGTTCTTTTATTTTCGATGTTGTTTATTTCTGCTCTAACTTTAGTGATTTCTGTCCTTCTGGTTGCTTTAGGGTTCCTTTGTTCCTCTTCCTCTAAGTCCTTGAGGTGTGTAGTAGGGTCGTTCATTTGGGCTTCTTCTTGGTGTTTAATATGTGATTGTATGGCTATAAGTTTCCCTCTCAGTACTGCTTTCGCTGTGTCCCAAATATTTTGATAGGTTGTGTCTTCATTTTCATTAGTTTCCAGGAACATTTGAATTTCCTGTTTGAGTGAGTCTCTGACCCAGTGGTTCTTAAGGAGCATGTTGTTTAGTTTCCAAATTCTATGTCTTTTAATAATTTTCCATTTGTTGTTAAAAGTTAGTTTTACTCCACTGTGATCTGAGAAGATACTTGGGATGATTTCAATGCTCTTGAATTTATTGATGCTGTCTTTGTGGCCTAACATGTGGTCTATCCTTGAGTATGTGTTGTGTGGATTTGAAAAGAAGGTGTATTCCAGTTTTTTGGGGTGGAGGAGTCTGAAAATGTCCAAGAGGTCTAGTCTGTCAATCTCTTCATTCAATTCTCTTGTATCTTTATTGGTTCTCTGCTTTGTTGATCTGTCTAAGTGTGAGAGTGGGGTATTGAAGTCTCCCACTATTATTGTATTACTATTGATGTATCTTTGAAATTCTTTCAGTAGGTGTTTAATGTATTTAGATGGTCCCTCGTTGGGTGCATAGATGTTAATAATTGTTAAGTCTTCTTGGCTGATTGATCCTCTAATCATTATGTAATGTCCTTGCCTATCTTTTATTACTTTATTTAATTTAAAATCTATCGTGTCTGAGATGAGAATGGCTGTTCCTGCCCTTTTTTGTGGACCGTTAGCCTGTATGATAGTTTTCCATCCTTTCACTTTAAGTCTGTGTTTATCTTGTTGTGACAGATGGGATTCTTGCAAGCAGCATATGGTTGGGTTATGTTTTCTGATCCATCCCCCCACCCTGTGCCTTTTGATGGGTGAGTTTAAGCCATTGACATTTATTGATATTATGGACTTAATGTATTGTAGTGCCATTGTTTTAAAAAACGATTTGTTTACTCTGATATATTACAAGTATTATAGTGATGTTCTTGTTTATAAGAGGTCTTTTAGTACCTCTTTCAGGGCCGGCTTGGTGATAGTTGCCTCCTTTAACTGTTGTTTGTCTAAGAAGGTTTTGATCCCTCCATCTAGCTTGAATGAAAGTCTAGCAGGATATATTATCCTTGGTTGAAACCCTTTTTCATTCAGGGCTCGATAGATATCTTGCCACTCCCTTCTGGCTTTTAGAGTTTGAATTGAGAAATCTGCAGAAAGTCTTATGGGTTTTCCCCTGTATGTGACTTTTTGTGTCTCTCTTGCAGCCTTTAGGATCCTTTCTTTATCCTTACTTCTTCTCATTGTGACTATGATGTGTCTTGGTGTTTTCAGGTCTGGGTTGATTCTGTTTGGTACTCTCTGGGCCTCTTGCACCTTGATATCCTTTCTGTTATTCAGGTCTGGGAAATTTTCTTGTATTATTTCCTCTAGAATGTTTGCTTCCCCTTCCTCTCTTTCTTCCTCTGGCAGGCCAATTATACGAATGTTACTTCTTTTGAGATCATCCCATATGTCTCTGTTGTTGTTTTCAGTGTCTCTCAATCTCTTTTTAAGCTCTTTCACCTCTTTCTTAGTTTTCTCTAACTCATCCTCTGTCTGACTAATTCTGTTTTCTGCTTCTGTTAGTCTGCTTTCCCTTGCCTCAGCTTCTTTCTTCATTACAGCTATTTCAGCTTTCAGTTCTCTAATTGTCTCAAGATAATCAGTATTTTCCTTGGGGGTCTCAACTGTTGTTTCCCTAATACTGCCATTCCTTTCCTCCAATGTTGTTTTCATTTCTGTGATTAATAAGTTTATTATTGCTTGCATACTTTTCTTATCTATGGTTACTTCTGACTGATTTGTGGTTTCTTCTGGGCTCTTGTCTTCATTCATTGGGGTAGCAGTTTTATTTGTTTTTAATCTACCCATTTTTTTTATGTGTTTCTCTCTCTTTTTTTTTTTTTTTTAATGCTCTGTTGTTCCTCAGTTGTTGTGTTTTGAGCACAAGTAACACTGTACTAAATACCTTTATGACAATTGCACTCACCAACCTCCGGAATTACAGTAGCAACTGAAGTAAGTATTGAAGGAGTTTAATCGTTACCAGTTAGCCAAAAAATTTCTCCAGTCCGTGAAAAAATAGTAACCAAATCCCAGTGAAGAAAGAGAAAAGAAAGAGAGGATTGCAAGAATAGACAGTTATGCAAATCTACTATCCAGTGTATATTCTAGGGGTAACAAGAGTGTAAAGGGAACTAGAGCAGAGATACACACATAGAGAGTCCACTCTGGGTCAGATTTCTTCCCCAAAGTAATTCACAAATTCAGAAAGGCAAAGAAGAAAGAAGTGTATGACAAGATTTAAAAAAATAAAAAATAAATAAATAAAGAGATAGAGAGAGATAAGAGAGAGAAAAGGGAGAAGATAAGAAGAAGGGTTGTAATTAAAGAGCAGTGCGAGGAACTTCCCAAATGTGTATCAGTGAGTTTAAAAAAAAAAAAAAAAAAAAAACCCTGTTTGGTGGTATGGGGTATCCTGCTAGTAGCTGGTCCCAGGCACTGCTTATGGGGGGGGGGAGGCGGCGGGAAGGATGTATGCTTGAAAATTAAAAGGAAGAAAAAATAATTTTTTCCCCCTATTCTAATTCTTAACCCAAATTAAGTTATAGCCACCTCCTTGGTGTCACCGCTATGGCTCCTTATTGGCTGGCCTGCTAAAGGCAGAAAATCCTATCGTTTACACGAGATGTGTCCGGAGCTCCAAGGCTAGCCACTTCTCAGTCCGCCATCTTCCGGGAAACCCCCCCCTCCAGACTTTTTTAAAGGATTTCTCAAAAATGAAAACTAGCTCCAAATCCTTTGATCCAATGAGAGCTATACTCAAGAAGTCTTTGGATCTGCTCTCAGGGTCACAGTGGACCCTAGAGACTCCCAAGAGAAAGCCCCCCGAGCTAAAGTGCTCTCTCCGGGTCCTCTGCCCGCTGCGCTCTGCAACCGGTGGAGGAGCCGCCTTCCTGGGCGGGCGGAGGACAATGCCCGGCGCACTCGCCTTGCCTGGCGCCCTGGGAATTCTGGAGCCCCGCTAGTCCGTGTCACCTTTACTCTAATTCTTAACTCAAATTAAATTGTACTCACTTTTTGGTAACACCCCTTATTAACTGGCCTGCTAAAGGCAGAAAATCCTACCGTTGCCGACGATGCGGTCAGAGCGCTCGCTGTCAGCGACTTCTCAGTCCGCCATCTTCCTCTCCCTCCCAAATATTTATTTTTAAATGTACAGATCAACTTTAAAACATATCATAGGGTGCTGGGTCATATATGGTACAGTGGGTTAAGCGCACATGGTCCGAAGCGCAAGGAGCAGCATAAAGATCCTGGTTCAAGCCCTGGGCTCCCCACCTGCAGGGGGTTCGCTTCACAGATGGTGAAGCAGGTCTGCAGGTGTCTGTCTTTCTCTCCCCCTCTCTGTCTTCCCCTCCTCTCTCCATTTCTCTCTGTCCTATCCAACAACAACAACAACAGCAATAACAATAACAACTATAACAACGACGATAAGCAACAAGGGCAACAAAAGGGGGACAAATTAAAAACAACAAAAAATATCATAAATTAAGTCCTCATTTATGACTTATGAGTATATTCATATGTTTTTGTCAGTGGAGAAAAATAATGCTAATATTTTCTTGCATATTTTCCAGATAGATCTTACCTACTACCTCAAGTTATAAAAATCAAAGTAGCCTCTCAATTTCTCCTCTTTTTGTTATACCACCAAATTCTATGGCTGGAAAATAATCTAGTAATGGAAGAATGTGAAATGTATGGATGTTGGGATAAAAGATTTCAACATAGATCTAGTTCTCAGTCAGATCATTATTATTCATGATGTTGACATTTGTTATTAGGATAATTAGTTCTAATCCCTTCCAAAAATTCAGGTGCTTAATGTTATACAGGTTCATCTCTCACAAGCATAAAGATTGATGGGATGTGGGAAGCCTACTTCCATCTGGTGTTGACACCATCTGGAACATGTGGCCTCCGAGGACCTCATAGCAAAAAGAAGAGAAAGAAGGCACTAGCTTTAATGGCCTAAGACTAGGAGTGAAGCATGTTGTTTCTGTTCACTGCTCGTTTGTGATCACAGAACCTCAAAAATTAAGGTGCAAGACAGGTGGGGGAAAGCAAAAGAGGGCTGGAACTATGTAAGGGTGGACACAGATGGTCTCTGCAACAGTGTACAATGTTGAGCATACTTAACACATGCTCAGTGTATCACAGTTAAACAGCACCGTGTGATTGCAAGTTTACTGGTACAGGACGTAAATACATTGATAAATGATCTTCTTACACCAAAACCGGTGTAGCTTCCACAGATCAAGAAACATCTCTCTTAGTTTAGAGTCAATTTATGTTTGACTCTAATTTTACTTATTTCTATATTTCTGCTTCATTTTCTTGCCAGGATCTGGCCAACAGAAGTCACAGAGGTGATGAGAAAAATTAAGTGAGATTCTGACAGAGAAATGGGAAAAACAGGGGAGGCAAACAGTGGTGAACCAAGCACCCAGATCTCAGCTTTTGACCCATATTTATTTGAATCAGAATCTTAGAATCAACATCTTTGCAGCTACACTTATGTTATTCCCAAGACATGTTTTGTGGTTACACTTGGGTTATTTTAACGACTGTTATATCCTACTAGCTAAACAATATTGGTTCTACCTCGTTATGCATCAGCTCTTAATAAGCAAAACAAAGCACCCTGTATCTTTGCTTTATTTAGCAAAGGAAAACAATCTATTGTTTCTGTCTGGGAAGTCTTCTGCCTGGCAATAGCAAAGCAAAACACTGCAATTTCTTTATCCAAGATGAATTTCATATGTTCTTTTCTTGAACTTCCACAATCTTAAGTCTAACAATACAATTTATTGATTGTGATTGACACCGAGTGACTCAATGACTTCTAATTTCTTTCATCTTCATCTGAAAGAATCACTAATGAGTCTATAAAGTAGAAAGTCCAAAATCTTGAATAGGGATTTTGGCATGTCTTTTAATTTACTTCTTTCTGCAACTGTTCCCACAATTATTATTTTTCATTTGCTTAAATAAAATAGTAGTTAGATAAATAGATGGTGAGTGGAGATTCAATAGATTGCACTGAATCTAAGAATTATTTCTGGATCAGTTAACTCATTAAGTTATTTGTATCCCACCTATCAATAAACTTTCTGGTAACTTTGTTTAACTGTGTGTTGATTCTATAGTCATGTCAAATTCACTCCATTTTGCCTCAAGGCACACACATTTATCCCCCCCCCCCCCCAATCACTGCACACCTGCTCTGTCTTCTGGTGGTGACAAGTATTGAACCTGGGGTCTTAGAACTTCAGACATAGAAGTCTTTTGCACAACCTTTTTGCTATCTCCTACATCTCAAATGTATTTTTTTAATGGCAAAATGGTGATCCATTAAATACATATACCACAGTTTGTTTATCCAGATTCCATTTTTTTCTATTGTTCCTAATGCTATATAATGCACATAGGCATATAGATATGCTTACCCCCATTATTTTTAGGGAGGTAGGACTGAAAGAAGTTGGAGGGTAGGGGGGACAGGAAGGGAGAAAGAAAGATAGACACCTGCAGTCCTGCTTCACCATTCGTGAAGCATCCCCACTGCATGTGGGGTGTGGGGGGCTTGAACCTTCTGGGTCCTTGCACATAGCACTAGTGTGCTTAAGTGGGTGCACCACTGTCCAGCCCCATAAATATTCTTTCAAATTATAATTTTGATATCCTTTGGATAAATGTTTTGGGCTAGTATTGCTGGGCCATATAATATTTCCATTTTTGTTTTAAAGTAAATTCTATATAGGCTGTGTCATTTTACAGTCTCACCAACAGTGTATAAAAGTTCTTTGCTTCTCTTCACATCCTGTGTCATTTTACAGTCTCACCAACAGTGTATAAAAGTTCTTTGCTTCTCTTCACATCCTCACCATGCTGAGTTTGCTGATATATATGTTAATTTTTATGGGTGTGAGGTGACATCTCATTGTAGTTTTGATGTACATTTCCCTAACACCAATTCACATCTCTATCTTCCTTGGAAAAATGGCTACTTATGCATTTTGCCATTTTTGTTTTATTGAGATGCTTGTTTTATGTTGAACTCTGAGCTCTTTATATACTTTGCATATCAATTCGTTCTTTTTTATGATGATACATTCATTGCTCGTGGTCCACTTTTTCATTCATCAGAGCTGCCCTAGGAGCCAAGACATTCTATTGTGATGAGGTAGAGAAGAAAATTGGCATCCAGATCTAAATATGTTATCTCTTAGAGGAGGAATATACAACAGATATTACAGACTTTGGCATGCGTCGCTACAATACCATTAGGCTGAGATAGGACAGAGGCATCGAGATAGTAAGAGTAGGTACCATGAATTATTTAAGTAACTTTAGTGCAATATAGTTGAGCCTTCTGTAGAAGAATTGATTTGGTATCACTTTAGTTTTTACTATGGAGTAATGGTGTATGTAACTAAGTTTATGGTTAAACGAGGCAATAATCCCTATTCAGTGTTCCTCAGTTAGACACTTAGTCATTACAAAGCTTAGTAGAAAACTGAAAGCGGATATTACAATAAAAGTAATTTCATAGTAATGAATGGTTCATGAATGTTGAATTCTGAGTACTGAACTGGTTCCTTGCTTGGTTTACGGGCTCACCAGAGGTTAGTTGGAATAACGTTGTCAACCTCAAGCATGTCTGAATATACTGGGTTTATTATACTACACAGTAAACTTGATAGAATAGCTACCACTGAAGTTAAAAATGATGTAAAACTTTTTTTTTCCCCTTTCTCACTACACCTTGTAAAAGGGAGGGCCTTACAGGTTATTCCAAATGTGATAAATGTTGCCATCAAAATCCAAAATGGACCTCTTTTTCATTGTGAGCAAAGTGAAATCCATCAACTTGCCTCACTTAAAAGTAATGTTGCAAGATACTAAAAGCTATTGGGCCCTAGCGACTTAATTAATGTGTCAAAGCACTATACATTCCTAGAGATTATCTCCGACCTTTTGTTAGGCATGTGTTCCAGCAGGAAGGCTAAAGTGTTTCTATTTTCCACTAAAAAGTAACATAATATCACCAGTGAAATTTACTGTCACCACCTTCTGTAGAGTATCTTGATAACACCTCATGGGTTGTATTATCACAAGGAGCTGTCTAGACATTCCTTTTACATTTCTACCAGCAACACAGGAGTGTTCCCTTATTCCTGCAACATCTCCAGAATTTATTTATTATTTATTGTTATTGTCCTTTCTGATGTATGACATTTTCACAGGAGTGAAATGTATCTCATTTTTGTCTTAATTTGCAATCCTCCGATAATCCATGACTTGGAGAATTTTTTTCATATGTCTGTTGACCTTTTGGTTATCTTCTTTGGTGTATATTCTTTCATAATCTCTCCCCATTTTTGAATGGACTCATTTTGTTGTTGTTGCTGAGTTTGGTGAGCTCTTTTTATATTTTGGATATTAGTCTCTTGTCTAATGTAAGACATGTAAAAATCTCCCATTCTGTAGGAAGTTTCTTTGTTTGGATGGTGGTTTCTTTAGCTGTGCAGAAGCTTTTCAATTTGATGTAGTCCCATTGGTTTGTTTTTGTTTTTGTCTTAATTGTGACTGGACCTGTGTCTTTGAAGATGCCTAAAAAATTTAGACTTTAAAGAGTTCTGCCAATATTTTCCTCTAAGTCTTTGATTGTTTCTGGTCTAATATCTGAATAAGCCCTTGAGCCATTTGAAGTTTACATTTGTGTGTAGTGTTCAATTTCATTCTTCTGCACTTTTTTTTTTGCCTCCAGGGTTATTGCTGGGGTTCATGCCTGAAATACGAATCCACTCCTCCTAGAGGACATTTTCTCCATTTTAGTTGTTGCTATTGTCATTGTTATTGTTATTGTTGTCATTGTTGGATAGGACAGAGAAATCGAGAGAGAGGAGGGATAGACAGAGGGGGAGAGAAAGAGAGATACCTTCAGACGTGCTTCACTCCCTGTGAAGTGACTCCCCTGCAGGTGGGGAGTCCAGGGCTCTAACAGAAATCCTTACACTGGTCCTTGTGCTTCATGCCATGTGCACTTAGCCAGGTGTGCTAGCAACCAACCCCCTCTTCTGCACATTTTAATCTAGTTTTCCCAATACTATTTTTTTAAGAGACGCACCTTTCTCCACTTAATATTTGGACCTCTTTGTCAAAGAAGTCCCTAGGTGTTGTTTCTGAGTTCTCAATTCTATTCCACCAATCAGTGAGTCTATTTTTGTTCCAGTACTAGGAAATTTTGATTACAATGGCTCTGTAATATAGTTTGAGATCTGTGAGTATGATGCTTCCAGTTCTGTTCGTTTTTTTCTTCAAGATTTCTTCAGTTATTCTAGATATTGTCTGGTTCCAGATAACAGTTTGTAGCTTTTGTTCTACTCTTTAAAAAAAAAATGGTGGGACTTTCATTGGAATTGAATTAAATTTGTATATGGCTCTGGGTAGAATAGTCATTTTGATGATATTAGTTCTTCTAATCATGACTATGGGGTACCTATCCACTTCTTTGTATATTTTTCTGTTTCCTTGAATAGTGACTCATAGTTTTCAATATAAAAGTTTTTAACTTCTTTTGTTTTATATATATGTATATATGTATATGTGTATGTGTATATGTATATATATATGTGTGTTCTGTTATAGTGAATGGGACTTATTTCTGGATTTCTTCTTCTTCAGACAGTGTGCATTAGGAATGATACTTTTTATGTTAATTTTGTAGACTGACACTTTATTATATTGCTTGTTAATTTCTAGGAGCTTCCTGCCAGATTCTTTAGATTTTTCTATGTATACTATCATATCACCTACAAAGAGTGGTAGTTTAACTTCTTTTCAAGCAAATTCCAACAATAAAAGTCTAGTCCCAGATGGTTTTAAAAGTGATATCTACAAAACCTTCAAGAAAGAGTTAACACCTACACTTTTTGAGTTCTTCTAAAATATTAAAGACACAGAAATACTCCCTTCCACCTTCTATGAAGCTAATATCATCCAGATACTAAAAGTAGATAGAAATACAACAAAAAGGGAAGCTATGAACCAATATCTCTGATAAAGATAGTTGCCAAAAACATTGAATAGAATTCTAGCTAACTAGATTCAGCAGTATACTCAAAAGATTGCACACCACAACCGAATGGGATTTATCCCAGAGATGCAAGGCTGGTTCAATATACATAAATCAATAACTGTGGTCCACCACATCAATAAAAGAAAACTAAAAAAAAAAAAAACAAAACATTATTATCATGATCAATGCAGCAAAAGCCTTTGACATCCAATATCATGATCAAAACACTACAAAGAAAATGAAGATAGAAAATTCCTTAATCCAGTGAAGTTTATATACAGTGAATTTACAGCCAACACCATACTCAATGGTGAGACTGAAAGCATTCCCTCTTAAGATAAGGTGGCTGACAGAGCTGCCCACTATCACTTTTACTATTCAACATAGTGTTGGGAGTTGTTGCATCAGCAATTAGGCAGGAGCAAGGCATTAAAGGTATAGTCATTTTTTAAACAATTATGAATTTATGTAGCCATTTCTGGTTATGCAAGTAAGTTTTTTTTAAGTCTTTCATCATTGTTGTCTCTATAGAATGAGTCTCAAATTTGACTGATTCTTCATTTAGACTTAGTTCTCAAATTTATTTCTTCTGTTATTTTTGTCTTTATCTTGATGATAACTTTTGGGAAATATTATCCACATATACAATAATCTTAGAAATTGAGCTTATTTTATGACAATTTGAGAATTCCTGTAATATTTTGTGTATTTTCCAATATGAATAATTTATTTAAATCTTTGTAGACTACCTTTAGAATGATATAGTTTTCATCATAAAGTCTCAGAATTAGTTTGGTCAGATTTATACCAAAACATTTTATTTTGGCATGAATGTAAATGGTATTATAATACTATAGCAGTTTAAGTAATATATTTCTGTGTTTGTGTATTCATTAATTCTACATAGGAATGCTACTGGTTTTTGAAAACAAATATCTTGCGTTCTTAAAATTTGCTGAACTCACTTGTTACTTCTAAGAAAATTTTGTAGATTTATTGGCATTTCCTTACACACACATTTACAAAGAAAGACAGTTGTGTCTCTTCCTTTTGTAATTTTATGCTTTCTCTTCTACCTACTTTTATTCAGTTTATTTTTTTAAAATTTATTTAGTTACCAAAAGTGTTATTGATGAGGCTCAAAGCCCATATGACAAATCCATGGTTCCTAGTGGTCATTCCTCCACCCACCCACCCCCCACACCTTTTTTCCCATTTCTTTTTATTTGATAGGACCGAGAGAAATTGAAAGAGGAAGAACAGATCGAGGAGAAAGAAAATGACATCTCTAGCCCTGCTTCACAACTTACCAAACTTCTTCACCTGCAGGTAGGCGTCAGGACCTTGAACCCAGGTTCTTACACATTGTAATGTGTAAAATTAACCAGATACATGCTACTGCCCAGCCCCCTTTATTTATTTATTTATTTATTTATTTATTTTTCATGTATTTAGTTGGCTAGAACTTACAGAACACCAGTTAGATGTAGTCATAGCATAATCCTTCACTTTTTTTTTCAGGGAAAAACATTCAGTCCTCTACCATTAAGTATAATGTAAGTTAGACTCAATTTGTACATGCTGTGTCAGGTTGAAGAAATTTATCTCTTTTTTTAAAAACAACTTTTGATATTATCTTTATTTATTTACTGGACAGAGGTAGTCAGAAATAGAGGGGGAGAGGGAGATAAAGAGGGAAAGAGACAGAGAGACATCTGCAACCCTGTTTCACCATTTGCAAAGCTTTCCCCCTGCAGGTGACTATCTTAGTTATGATGCAATAGTTGGGTTAAGTAACAGCTATGGAAAGAAAGAAATAGACCTGCAAAAAGGAAGTTTGAATATATTAAATGGGTATGTCTTTGTTTTGATAAGTATGGCTGTTAAGTGATGATCTTATTTTCACGTACAAAGAAAAAGCAATGGGGGGGGGGCTGTGTGGTAGTGCAACAGGTTAAGGGCTCACAGTACAATGCAGAACAAGGATCTCGTTTGAAGTCTGGTTCCCAGCTGCAAAGGGGACGCTTTACAAGTGGTGAAGGAGGTCTGCTGGTGTCTTTCCTTTTCTTTTCTGGTCTATCTTTCCCTCTTCTCTCAATTTCTCTCTGTCCTACCAATAAAAAAGGGGGGGCATGCCGGTATAGCCTGAGGGTGCTTCTTCCCGAGCTAGTGCTCTCTGGCTTGAAGAGAACTCAACTGGAGCTGATCTAGGCTGCTGTGTGGGAGAGGGATCAGGAACGCGTGCCGCACTAACTTCGCAGGAGATACACTCTGGAACCCTCAGAGCTGGAAAGCAATTTCCAAGTATCTTTAATCAGAAGAGCAGCTGTTTTTATACTCTCCAAGTAGGGTGGAAACAGGATGTGACATAGAGAGGGTGGAGCGAAAAGTGACTGGTGGAAGATCAGGGTGTGACAAGGAGAGGGGGCGGAGCCCTGGAGGGAAGGTGGTGCTTTATGTAAATGTAAAAGTGATTTATGTAAATAGACCAGAGCTTTGAATGGGATCAAATTAATCTCATACAGACATACTGGTGTTTAAGCAGGGGGTGGGGGGGCTGGCATACTATCCAACAGGGGCAGTGTGAGGGGAATGGAACAGTGGATTCATTGGTAGTGCTAACATGCTAGTACAGAGCCCCAGCGATAAGCCTGGAGGAAAAAAAAAAAAACTAATCAGATTTCCTTTGCTATTTAATTCACTTTTTAATTACCCTTTACTCAGAAAGAAGTCTATCAGAAAGTAGTTGTTAAGAAAATAGCATATAATAAACTGCATCATATTTGGGGAGCAAAGTTATTTATGAAATTTTATCTTGCTGGCTATTCCACTCATATGCATATGTGGAATGGAATGCAAGATATATATATAAGTATATATATACACACACATATATATGTATATATATGAATGACAATGAGATAATGTAATTTTTGGTTAGTACTTCAGGGCTATCAGGAAATTCATCATGCATTTTGACACAGAAAAATTACAGAAATACATGTCATGACTTTTCCAACAACCCAATATATCATTTTAGTCACAGTTAACAGGACGAAGTGCCCTATAACATATCCCTTCCATAGAAAAGCAAAATAATGTTGATAAAGAATATTTGGGTTTATTTTTGGAGATACCTCTCTGTAAATTTTCATTTTACAGGAATAAAAGCTGGATTCTAAAATAAATGTGTTATGTTTTCTGAATTCTTTGATATTTAGCATTCATATAAGAGCTGATGACACAAATGTTTCTGATAGTAAAGAATTATAAGGTCATAGAAATGAATGCTACACAGCTTCCTTCCACATCAAATTCTTTCTTGTTTTCACACTCTACTAATAGCATCAATATTGCAAGTGAAATAGGTTTCTTAAGTCATATCATTTCTCCACACAGAAACAAAACACTGCAGAAAAATCGGTACTAATTTTTAATACATTTTTTAATACAAAGTTACTTCCTGGAAATTTTATCAGTTGACAAAATATTCAAGACCCCAGAGTGTAGAACGCCTCAGTCTCTATAGGCTAAATGCATACCACATTATGCAATCTTTGGATTGTGTTTTGCTGATGAAGTCACCAAAAACATTTTAGTTTCATTTTATCTTGTTATGAATTCATAGATTCTGTTTATATGAAGCTTATTACCATTATTTCCAGCCAGCTGAGGCTAAAAAATGATTTTTCATTGCAATAATGCTCTTTTTTACTTTGCAAAATGGATAGTAGCAATGAATGCATGAATTGTAACTGAAAAAAAAAAAACAACGAAGATGAAATGGCAAACCAAATGAAATAATAATGTTTCTGACAAGGAAATTCATCATTAAACTTGATAAAATTAAAATGTAAGAGTGAAAATGGTATCAACATTACTGAAAATGGTAAAGAAGTAGAGAGATTTGTCTTGCCATAGAAGCAATAATCAATGTTTGTAGATCCTGTCATTTAGACAGAAATTACAACAACCATGAGGAACCCAAGGGGAATATGAAGTGTGGCATTGTGTCTAGGAGCTCTGCGGCATATAAAAATGGCAGCTTCTTGCTCTTCTCTCCTGGTGGACAGAAGTCTTATAGACTGTACTGATGGAGGTGTTGAGAAGGTCTCAGCAACACAACAGACCACACTTGTTTGTAGACTGTCTTCAGAAGGTTCTTTAGGATGGCAAATGGGCTTATATTTATTTCATTCTGATTGGAATATTCACACACAGATACATTAAAAAGACATATCTATTTTAAAAGTAAAACTGCTATTTTGAAAGTATTCCTCCATTTCCTCTCCCTTCTTCACTCCCTTACTTTCATTTATCCTTTTATCTTCTTTTCATATTCTTTCACTATTTCTTATTGCTTTCTTCCATTTGATTTTATAAGACTCAGCATCAACATTTTTAATTTTTTTATTTATTTAAAAAAAGAGACATTAACAAAACCATAGGATAAGAGGGGTACAACTCCACACAATTCCCACCACCAGAACTCTGTATCCCATCCCCTCCCCTGACAGCTTCCCTATTCTTTATCCCTCTGGGAGTATGGACCCAAGGTAGTTATGGGATACAGAAGATGGAAGGTCTGGCTTCTGTAATTGCTTCCTAGCTGAACATGGACATTGACTGGTTGAACCTTACTCCCAGCATATCTCTCTTTTTCCCTAGTTGGGTGGGGTTCTGGGGAAGCTGACACATTGGCGAGGTTGTTTGTCCAGGGAAGTCTGGTTGGCATTATGCTAACATCTGGAACCTGGTGGCTGAAAAGAAAGTTAACATACAAAGCCAAACAAGTTGTTGAACAATCATGGAACTAAAGGCTGGAATAGTGTAGATGAAGAGTTAGGGGTCCTCCATTTTGTAGATAGTTAGTAGGCATATTTTAGTTATATTTCAAAGGGCCTGTAGCTATACTAGTTTTTTTTTTTTTTTTTCCTCTGAGCCTGAAATCTGATTACAGGTGGATCCAAGTTATTTTCTGAGGAGATGATGTCATGGCTGGAAAAGGGACAGAAAACTGGATCAGGGAAGATTTAGCTCCCTAATATGGGGAAGGGGTATAAATATTGTTGACTGTAAACCCCATCAATTTGATTTGATCTGGGGCCCATATTCAGCTTAGGAGCCTATGTGACCTCTGCATCCCTCTAGATCTGAGCTCACATTCTGTGGTCATGAATAGGAACATTCCATGCTGCCCCAATATCGACCTCAGGTGTAGCATGGAGTATGTTGTTCATCCTCCCTTCAAAGGATGGAACATTCTCTACCATTGTTGATCCAAGTTGAGGGCAAGGTCCTATGGGGGGCCCAACAAGGGGTCTATTTTGTTTTTCCTGATAGAGATGACCAGTAATAATGGACAGAGGGATTTATTTGAGGTCTAGACCCATCATGAAAATGACAATATTTTTTAAAATGAAGAAACTCATAATGTCAATAACAGTGATAATTTAATGTTGTTTTCACTGTGGCCTCACTGCTCTAGCCTCTCTTTAGAGAGAGTAAGAGACAGAGGTAGAAGGAAAGACAGAGACAGAAACAGAGAATAGAGATACCTGCAGCACTGTATTACCATTTGACTTCAAAGCTTCAGGCTAGGACTTGAACCAGGGTGACCACTCATGGTCATACATGTGCTCTACTCACCATGGGCAATCCCACCCCCCCCTTTTATAAAATTCAATAAAACGTGTGAATTTTTCCTACACTTCTTTCAGGAGTCTGGCCACATGAGTTTACTGAACAGATAACTGAATCTCTGCAAGTTAAAAAGTATTGAAAATAATAGAAGAATAAAGTGAAAATAGTTCTCAAATTTCCATGGTAAAAATCTAAAATTTCGTCAAAGGAAAGACTTTTCATTGTGCTTTTTAATTTATATTGTTCCGATGACTAATGATGCTGGAAACCTTTTCATGTTTCTGTTGGTCATGTGTGTTTTCTTGAAAAAATATCTATGTAGGTTTCTTGCCTAAAATAGGATTTTCTTTAGATCATGAGAATGCTATCATCATCATCATCAACAACAACAACAATTAAGGTGAGCTAAATATGAGACTGATGAGTTAACTCCAGAGTCATTGCTTCTCTGGAGAATTATATATATATAAAAAAGATAAGCATTTTAATGACCCATAGCTGTAAAGGATATGACCTTGAAGGAAACTGAAGTGAGAGACTGTCTAAAATGAAGTTTTTTAAAGATAATATTATCCAGAAGATATAGAATAAAATATTAATACCAGAGAAGAACTTAATCAAGAAATTTGTCTTTAAATGAACTGTAGGCAGTATGTGAAGTCTCTTCTGAAAACATATGACTGAGACATGGCTATAGTTTAGATACTTAATTTATGTCACCCTCACATAGTGTCAGATGGCTTCACCCATATGTGGAATATAAATAACTAAAACATGTGAATGGACACACTACAATAAAACTAACTCCCAGACTTAATAATAAAAATAATTTTTAATTTATTCATTATTGAATAGAGACAGAGCAATTGGGAGGGGAGGGGAGGATAGAGAGGGAGAAAGACAGACACCTGCAGCCCTGCTTCACCACATGGGAGTCTATTCCCCTGCAGGTGGGGACCGGAGGCTTGAACCTGGGTCCCTGTGCACTGTAATGTGAACTCTAAGCCAGGTGCACCACCACCTGGCCCCACCCTCTTTTATTCTATCTCCTTCTTCCTCCCACTAAAAATATCAATAAAACTTTGTAAAATGAATGGATATTTATAAAGACTAAAATAAACATTTTGAGATGATTTATCAACAATAAAGTACAGAGCAAAGTAGTGTTGTATTCAGAAAGAATAAATGAATATAAATAGGAAGGGGTCAGGTGGGGGCACATCTGGTTAAGCACGCATACTACAGTGCACAAGGACCCAGGTTCAAGCCCCCGGTCCCCACCTGCTGGGGGAAAGTTTGACAAGTGGTGAAGCAGGGCTGCAGGTGCCTCTCTGTCTCTCTCCCTCTCTATCTTCCTCTCCCCTCTCAATTTCTGTCTGTCTCTATCCAATAAAAAAAATTGAAAGCATTTCTGTCAGGAATTTGTAGCTGTCCATGCATACATACACAGGATGTACCATATATAGATAATTTTATACAACAGTTTTGCCAGAGAAATTGGGAGCAATGAATTATTTAATATGGTGACAATTAAAAGGAGGTAGGTGACTGTCATCAGATCTGAACACCTGAAAATTGCAACACAAAATGTGAAATGTAAAGTTCACACAGCTTTCTTCTTTTTCAGGAGTAGCTTTCACTGTTGCAAGCCTAATAAATGATCTTTTCACTGTGTTTATTTAGTTTGGAGTGAATACATCCTATGGGAGCTGGCAAGTCCCATTATTATCCTTACTTTTGGCAGGGGAGAGACAGAGACTTTCCACTGCATCACAAGAGGGATATTTGTAGGTAAGTTATATTGCAACAGACACCCAGAAAGACTCTAGCCACGGAGAGAACCAAAGCATCGCACTGGCACATGTGAAGCCAGGGATCTGAGTGTGGAAGCCCATGCTTGAGAGCAAACACTTTATCTACTACATCACTTTACAGACTGCTTTACTAAAAATGTAAAAATCTAGACAAGCCAGTCCAATATGGCCTTAAAATTCTACATTACCAGAAGTAATCACAATGTTCAATTTTTCTATGTTACCTTACAGAAACAGTGACAAAAAGTTATTTTATAAGTAAGAAGGGGAGGAAAGGCTCGGAAGTGGTATTCACTGAAGCTGATCTAAATTATTATTATTATTTTTTAAAATATTTATTTTATTTATTTATTCCCTTTTGTTGCCCTTGTTGTTTTATTGTTGTAGTTATTATTGTTGTTGTCATTGTTGGATAGGACAGAGAGAAATGGAGAGAGGAGGGGGAGACAGAGAGGAGGAGAGAAAGATAGACACCTGCAGACCTGCTTCACCGCCTGTGAAGCGACTCCCCTGCAGGTGGGGAGCCGGGGTTCGAACCGGGATCCTTATGCGGGTCCTTGTGCTTTGTGCCACCTGCGCTTAACCCGCTGCGCTACAGCCCGACTCCCAGCTGATGTAAATTATAGCAAGAGTTTGATTGACTGTGGTGACCTCTGAGATCAGCAGTGATGGGAAACCTAAACTCTTCTTGAAAATCTTAATCCAAACTCCTCATGGTTCCAGTCAAATCTTTTTTTTTTTTTTTCATAGCCTTGATCAAGATAGGAAGTGGGAGATAAACACCTGTGCCATACTTTATTATCTAACCTTTTCTTTCCCCCTTTCTCTCTTTGTCCTTACTTCTTGCTGTATACTCGTGAATATGGTCCTCCCCACCCGACCCTACCCTGGGTGGTGTGAGCTGCTCTGCCCTTCGCTCTTGCTCTTGTTTGCGAGTGCATTCTCTCTCTTTCCACTTGTAAAAAGTTTCCTCAACATTAATGACGGCAGGCCATTTCTGTAAATCATTTCTATCTTGTCCTTAGTGTTTCGTGTTGCCTATACAATGGAGTGCTATGTTGCATTGGTATTTGCTTAGAGAGCATCTCTCCTGTTGGATATGAGTAATATTATGGAAGGAAACATTGCTCTGCATAGAATCTAGTGTAGAATGTTACACCTTTGTGAATACTTACTGAATGAATAAATGCATAAATACACTCTCCATAAATAATGCCTTTCCAGTCCCAGGTGTTCTTGCAAGTAATTTCTTTCACATGTAGATTGAAAAAAAATAGTATTCTGAAACTTCAACTGCAATACAATAACCATAATGCAGGAAGGAGATTCTGTGAGCTTTAAACTTCTATATCTTTGTTTAACTAGTCACTGACTAGCATTATTTATATTGAGCACTTGGTTGAACTCTTGGTAGCCAGTAGTGAGCAAAACAGCACAGGGACTTTTAAGAAGTCTCCAGTCTAGTATGGAAAAGCATACCAGTGAGAAGAGAAGAGTAATTAAAAATGTAAAATAGGGAGCCAGGTGGTAGTGCAGTGGGTTAAGCGCACGCGGCGCAAAGCGCAAGGACCAGCATAAGGATCCTGGTTCCAGCCCCTGGCTCCCCACCTGCAGGGGAGTCGCTTCACAGGCGGTGAAGCAGGTCTGCACGTGTCTCCTTTCTCTCCCCTTCTCTGTGTTCCCCTCCTCTCTCCATTTCTCTCTGTCCTATCCAACAACTACAATAACCTCATCAACTACAATAACTACAACAACAATGGAAACAAGGGCAACAAAAAGGAAATAAATAAATAAATAAGTCTTAAAAAAAAACCGATTAAAAATGTAAAATAATAAAAGAGTCAAACAGTGAACTGGAACAAAGAATCAAGTGGGTCCTATTTAGATCCAGTTTTTGAAAACAATCTTTTAAAAACAATTTTAAAAATTTATTTATAAAATGGAAATATTGACAAGACCATTTTTTAAATTTTTATTTGTAAAATGGAAATTATTAACAAGACCATAGAATGAGAGGGGTACAATTCCACACAATTCTCACCCCCAGAATTCCATAACCCATTTCCCCCCTTAATAGCTTTCCTATTTTTAAAAAATTTTTATTTATAAAAAGGAAACACTGACAAAAAACACAGGATAAGAGAGGTACAACTCCACACAAATCCCACCACCAATCTGAATAAGTTGCTGTTAGCTGATTTTCTCTTGACTCTGCACTAAGTACATCACTCTTTTTTTTACAATTAAATTTTTTAATTTTTTATTATCTTTATTTATTTATTAGATAGAGACAGACAGAAATCTAGAGGAAAGGGGTGATAAAGAGGGAGAGAGACAGAGAGAGACATCTGCAGGCCTGGTTCACCATTGGCAAAGCTTTCCCTTGCATGTGGGGACCGGGGGCTTGAACCCAGGTCCTTGCAAACTGTAACATGTGCACTCAACCAGGTGCGCCACCATCCAGCCCTGTAGTACATCACACTTAAAAGGCATCTGCACCCCCATGCATGTACACAGCTCAAACTGTTTAAAATTACAGTTAGACAGTTATACATTTGTTGCTGTGTTCCACAAGAATTATTTTATTTTTATTTATTTATTATTGGATAGAGACAGAAATTGAGAGAGGAGGAGAGAGGGAGAAGCACTTGCAGTCCTACTTCGTGAAGCTTCCCCCTTGCAGGTGGTGGGGGCCAGGGGCTTGAACCTGGGTCCCTGAGCACTGTAGTGTGTGTGCTTAACCAGGTGCACCAATGCCTGTCCCTTCCTCCCAGAATTTTGTCCTTGTTTTTGCTATGATATTTACTTCCTTTGGGAACCCTCTTTTCTTTCTTTCTTTCTTTTTTCATTTAAATCATTCCAGTGGGGAAATAATGAACTCCATCATTTCTCTTATCTCCTTCACTTCTTTTGAAGTTCCCTAGCATTTGAAAGTAGTTATCATTGAAATAATTAGAAGTTATTCTTTAAAAGATGAATAAATATAGTAGGAGAAGGAATCTGAGCCTAGGGATATGACAAAGTTGAGAAAATCTTCTCATACAATTAAACCTCTTCAAGGTGGTATGTGTGTGTGTATGTGTGTGTTTATTTGTATATGTATGTTTGCAGGAGAGTTACCTATGACCTACATAATTCCATGAAAAGCACTGACTGAAAAAAATGTCCAAGGGGCCAGGTGGCAATGCATCTGGTTGAGCACGCATTATCAGGCATATGAACCCAGGCTAGGCTCACACCGTTGCCTGTAGGGAGAAGCTTCATGAGCAGTGAAGCATGTCTCCACATCTCTCTTTTTCTTTATTTTTTTAAATATATTTTTCTCTTTTGTTGCCCTTGTTGTTTTATATTGTTGTTGTAGTTATTATTGTTGTTATTGATGTCATCATTGTTGGATAGGATGGAGAGAGTAGGGGAAAACAGAGAGGAGGAGAGGAAGACAGACACCTGTAGACCTGCTTCACCACCTGTGAAGTGACTCCCCTGCATGTGAGGAGCTGGGCGCTCCAACCAGGATCCTTACTCAGGTCCTTGCATTTCATGCCACGTGCGCTTAACCCGCTGTGCTATCACCCGACTCCCGGTGTCTCTCTTTTTCTTTCCCTCTTCATCTCCCTGCCCCTATGAGTTTCTTTCTGTCCTAATAAAATAAATAAAATAAATTTTAAAATATACAGGGTTTTATAAGATTTCTTATCACAAACCGTAGAGGCAAAGCAGGAGTGGAATGGGATATTGAAAGTATTAAAGCATAAGAATTACCAGCCAGCTATATGGTATCCTGCTAAATTATCTTTCAAGTATGAAGAAATAAAAGATCTTTTCAAACATTCAGAAACTGAAGGAATGGACTGCTACAAACCTTTCCTCGAAAGAGTTACTGAGAGCAATCCCACATGAACAGAAGAAGGAAAGGAATTCCAAGTTTTCATGAGATGAATAGTATTAGAATAGAACCAGGAACATGCCAACAGGGAAAAACAGACACTGTAAAGGGAGAGAAAAAATAGAGCGATACAGTCCAATGTTTGTGAATCAAGGTCAGCTTAAAAAAAATAAGTTTTACACTTCATCATTTGCAAAATTGTCCATGAGTCTAGGCAATGTTAGCCATATCCTGCTTTGATTCACTATAAAAAAGTGCTTCTGTTTTGATATAATGAGTAGAAAGTGTTCTATAAAGACATTAACACTGAGTCTACTCTGCAGAGCCTCTAAGCCTTGTTTTTTCCTATTTAGAGTGATAATCGTATGTAAACAGCCTTGGTTACGTTGATCCTGGGGACTTTATGTTTTCAGTTTTCTCTCCTGAGAATACTTAGAGTGTCTCAAAAACCTAGTGAAGGAATTGTATTCATACTGCCAAATCCCCACTCTACTATAACTAGTGCTTGTATTCACAGAGAAATGAATTCAATTTGACATCATCAGTCTCTGTGGCATATGTCCTTACAATAGGATCAAAGTGAAAAAACATCATATGTATTTCTAGATTAATAAATAAGGTGTGATTATGAAGGCCAAATGATCTGTTTATATCATGTTTCATATGTGACATGATATTAATGCTTATTATATAGTTGTGACAAGTAAACAATTTCAAAATATCTTATACATGCCACATGATAGAATTACTTCTTTTTAGTCAGAAAGACAGAGATTTTTATCCATTTAAATATCAGGGTTGAGTTGTGGTGCACCTAGTTGAATGCATATGTTACCATCCACAGTGATCCAGGTTCAAGACCCTGCTCGCCACCTGAGGGGAGGGGGATTCACTAGAGGCAAAGCAGTCAGTAGTACAGTTGTCTCTCTTTATAGCTCTCCCTATCTCTTTTCTCCCTCTCTCAATTTATCTCTGCTGTATCAAGTATAAGAAAGAGAAAATAAAGAACAAGTAAGGTACCCACCCAAGAGGATGAGTAAAATGCAGAGCTTAGCATTATTTGAAAATACAGACAGATTTGTCTGAGTTGATTCCTTGCAAGATGTATCAAGCTGCTATTACATCTTGACATAGCTGATAACTGAAACTTTTTTCCAGACCCAGTCTGGAAAAGAGAAATTTCCCATGAGTGGTCATTCCACTTCCGTTTACCTTGTCCATCTCCAAAACTCTCTCCCTTTACACTGTCTGAACTGGAAGACGCTTTGAAGAGGGTTAAACCGGGAATGGCTGCTGGCTATGATAACATCACCCCAGAACTCATTCTTAACTTGGGCCCCACGGCAAAGAAGTGGCTCACTTCATTCCTGTCCCACATCTTGGAATCCGAATCTATGCCCAAAATTTGGCGTCGTGCAAAGATAATAGTAGTTTTGAAACCAAAGAAAGACCCAACACTGGCCACCAGCTATAGACCAATTTCTCTCCTCTCCGTGTGTTACAAACTCCTTGAGAGGCTGCTTCTGTCACGTATTTCTCCTCTTACAGAGAAATTCCTATCACCCGCCCAAAGCTGGTTTCCGCCCAGGAAGATCTACCTGCCAACAAGCCCTGGCCCTCTCAACTTACATTGAAAATGGATTCCAGAAGAATTTAAAGACGGGTGCTGTCTTTGTTGATCTCACAGCAGCCTATGACACGGTCTGGCACCGTGGTCTCCTAGTCAAGATCTCAAGATGCCTGCCTCCATGGGTGGCCAACACTATATCGTTTCTTCTCCAAAACAGAAGATTCCAGGTGCATCTGGGTGACAAGTCTAGCAGATGGAGACTTGTCTCAAGTGGCTTCCCCCAGGGCTCTGTTCTGACTCCTACGCTATTTAATATTTACATCAATGACCTTCCAGAAACTTCTTCAAGGAAGTTCATCTACGCCGATGACATCTGCTGTGCAACTCAGGCATCCAAGTTTGACATCCTCGAGGAAACACTCACGAAAGACATGTCTCTGATATCTGATTACTGTAAAAAATGGCGACTAATCCCTAGCACTGCAAAAACGGTATCATCTGTTTTCCATCTACACCATGCCTCGGCCTTGCGTGAGCTTAATGTGCAGCTTGGCGATACGAGAATCCGGCATGAAGCCCAGCCAGTCTATCTTGGCGTTACTCTCGATCGCACTCTGTCATTTCAGGAACATCTCATAAAAACTGCAGCAAAGGTGGGCGCGAGGGATCACATCATTGCAAGACTGGCCAGCTCCTCATGGGGCGTGAGCGCTTCCACACTGCGATCATCCTCTCTGGCATTATGCTATTCCACTGCAGAATACTGTGCCCCAGGATGGTTCCGTAGCCCCCATGTCCACTTGGTCGATTCCAAATTATATTCCTCCATGAGGATCATTTCTGGAACCATCCGTTCCACCCCGGTTCCATGACTGCCAGTTCTCAGCAACATCGCCCCGCCAGATATTCGTCGGGATGCGGCATCACCTAAGTTCATTTCCCACGTCTACGCTCGACCAGACCTGCCAATATACGCGGAGATCTTCGCCCACCCTGTCCAACGCTTGACGTCTCGTCACCCAATCTGGTCCCCTACGCCTACACTGAACTTCTCTGTTCCAGTCTCTTGGAAACAGAGTTGGCAGTCAGCTGAGGTCAAGAACAAACACCTCATCACAGACCCCTGCGAGCGTCAACCCGGCTTTGACCTAGCACGTTATGATTGGGCCCTCCTCAATCGCTATCAAACAGGCCATGGCCGGTGCGCCGCTATGTTCCATCGCTGGGGAGCCAGAGACGACCCGAACTGCCCCTGCGGCTCCAGACAGACTCTGACCCACATAGTCAACGACTGCCACCTCTCTAGATTCAAAGGAGGTCTCGAAACTTTACATCAGGCTCAACCTGACGCTGTTGACTGGCTACGAAAGAAGGGCAAACGCTAGAAGAAGAACTGAAACTTTATGTACATTTACTTTAATACCAATGCTCATTCTCTGCCTGGATAGCCTGAGGGTGCTTCTTCAGGAGCAACTGCTCTCTGGGTTGCAGCGAACTCCACTGGAGCCAACCTAGGCTGCTGTGTGGGAGATGGATCAGGAACTCCTGCCGGGCTAGTTTCGTTTCGAGGGTGGAAGACAGATGACCAGGGACTCATGGCTGAGCTGGGATGCAGTGCAATGCAATGCAATGTAATGCTGGCTTTATTCATCTGCATTTATACTCTCCAGGAAGGAAGTGGTAGGGTGTAAAACAGGATGTGACGAAGAGAGGGTAGAGCGAAAAGAGAGTGCAAACCAATGGGGATTAAACAGTGGAAAATAGGGTGTGACTAGGAGAGGGGGTGGAGTGGAAAAAGAGCTGGAACCAGTGGGGATTAAAACAGTGATTATGTAAATAGACCACAGCATTAAGCAATACAAGCGAACCTAACATGATGATCAAAACAGAAGTTCTTATAAGCAGAATTAGAATCATACCAACAATTCTCTTAATGGAAAGTGTCAGTCCTTAGGAAGTTATTTTCCTATATATGGCTCAGAAATAATATTAAATGATGTGTTAATAACTTCATAATAAATATTGTTTTGATATTATAGAGCTAATTTTTATAGACTTCTTGGACATGGGGAATTCATCAAGTATTCCTAAGCATGATGGAGTGAGAGAAATTTAAGGTAACAAGATAATATACTCATTTGTCTTAACGTTTCCTCCCTATTCCCTTTCTGCTTCCACTAATGGCTATCTCACCTGTTAATTTATAAAGCTGTTGATGTAACTATAAATGAAATAACGCTTAAACCATCTTAAAGGAATTTGGAACCCAAGAAGTGTTGATACTCAAAATAGATCTCTGATGATTAATAATATATAAAAGGTTTAATAAAGAGTGCTATTTGTATGGCCTAGTCTACACTGAATGCTGTTTTCACGATCTGGAGTCTTTCACTAGTTTGTCATGGAATACATATCAAAAATAGGGTTTGATTATACCTCACAACCATAGCTTATAACACACATTTTTCATTGATTGGTCATTAGAAGAGAGAAGAGGTGTGTGATTCTGGGTATCAAGGCCAAAGATCTGTGTGCTTCAAAGAGGACCAGTCTTTGTCCACTCGCACTGCCACTTCCCAGTCCACTTTGTGTACTTTTTTGTTAGACCTATTTCTCATTGATTCTTCAACAAATATTTTTGAACAGCCACTAAGTACCAATGACCAACTAATTCAGTGTATACAGAATTTCAACAGAGACATTATTTTTCCTCATGAAGCTTTCATATCTCCTGTTTATCTCATTCTATCCTTATACTGTCTCTGATTACATATGTCAGTGTTCATACAATATCCTCATTCAGAGCTTCAAAAATGAGCACTTAAATTACGTAAGTATAAATTCAGAAAGCCAGGAGTTCTGCATATTAGGAGTTTGTAAGTAGCTGAATGTTATGGACTTCGACTGTTTGCCCTAAAATTCATATATTGATGTACTATTTTAAGCACATCCGAATGTAACCTAATCGTAGTAGGAGACAGAGTCTCTAAGAGAACGATTTAAAAAACAATCATGTTACCCTGCATCCCTGTAGGTCAAAGATGGCATTCTGCGCTCATAGCTAGAAGCATTCCTGGCTTCACTCATTGCTGGACCTGTAGAATCTGCTTCCGACTCAGCTCTATTCTCTATTTTAAATTATACACTAGGAACCTTGTTGAAACATCTTTTTAGTTTTTAAAGATACCATTTTTCAAGTTTCTATGAGTCTGGGAAACATTTCAAAAGTTGACTCTTACTTAAAATCAAAATACATGATAATAATTTTTCATGGTTCCACCAACTAGAACAAGTTTGAAATCACAAGCTGAAATGTACTCATTTTGCTGTTTTTCTATTGTTCTATTGTAATGTCTGAAATATTAGGCATTAATATATTAATAGCCTAAATATTAGGCTATTAATGTCATAATGTCAACTTAGTTTTTGTATACATGAAAATACACCTTTTTAAAGAAAATTTATGACACATGAAACACAAATATTAACCTATTAATTTTACAAAGTTTGACAGCACTGACTTTATGGTTTAATTAATTACCTGGGTACTATTTACCAGCAGTATCTGCTGAACTTTCAAAGTAACCGTCATTTGAACAAAGTTAAAAACAGTCATGATATGTTTGCACATGATTTTCAATGTATCTTTTGGAAAAAAAACTCATCAGTCATCGAAATGCTGAAATTTGTGCTGGATTTTCAGCAGCCATTTGTGCAAAATAGGCAGTATAAGTAGGTAAAATGCCCACGGAGATTTGAAAGGCATTTTAAAAATAATTCATTGGGAGTCGGGCAGTAGTACAGTGGGTTAAGCGCATCTGGTATGAAGTGCAAGGATTGGCATAAGAATCCTGGTTCAAGCCGGTGAAGCAGGTCTGCAGGTGTCTGTCTTTCTCTCCCCCTCTCAGTCTTCCCCTCCTCTCTCTATTTCTCTCTGTCCTATCTAATAATGACATCAGTAACAACAGTAATAACTACAATAACAATAAAAAACAACAAGGGCAACAAAAGGGAAAATAAATAAATAAATATTTTAAAAATACTGAGGAAGATGGGCCCATATTGGGGCAGCATGGAATGTTCCTACTCATGAACACAAAATGTGAGCTCAAATCTAGAGGAATGTGGAGGTCATATAGGCTCTTAAGCTAATTATGGGCTCCAGATCACATCAGATTGATGGAGTTTACAGACAACAATATTTACACCCCTTTCCCATATTAGGGAGCTACTCTCTTCCCTCATCCAGCTTTCTGGTCCTTTTCCCAGCCATGTCATCATCTCCCCAGACAATAATTAGGATCCACCTGCATATCAGATTTCAGGCTCAAACAAAAAACAAACAAACAAAAACAACAAAACAGTATAGCCACAGGCACTTTGGAATATAACTAAAATATGCCTACTAGCTATCTACAAAATGGAGGATCACCCAACACTTCATCTGCACTATTCCAGCCTTTAGGTCCATGATTGGTCAACGATTTGTTTGGCTTTGTATGTTAACTCTCTTGTCAGCCACCAGGTTCCAGATGCCAGCATGATGCTGACCAGACTTCCCTGGACAGACAACCCCACCAGTGTGTCCTGGAGCTCTGCTTCCCCAGAGCCCTTCCCCACTAGGGAAAGAGAGAGATAGGCTGGGAGTATAGATCAACCTGTCAATGGCCATGTTCATAGAGGAAGCAATTACAGAAGCCAGACCTTCAAACTTCTGCATCCCACAATGACCCTGGGTCCATAACTCCCGGAGGGTTAAAGAATAGGAAAGCTATCAGTGGAGGGGATGGTATACGGAGGTCTGGTGATGGTAATTGTGCGAAGTTATACCCCTCTTATCCTATGGTTTTGTCAATGTTTCCTTTTTATAAATAAAAAATTTAAAAATAAAAAAATTACTTAAGAAGGAATTTTCCATTCTGAAATTTTTAATTTTTATAGTGATTTTTATAGTGATTTTATTATCTTAACTTTTATTGTAAATGACATTTAAAAGTCATGCAGATTTCATGTGTACATTATTATAAACCAATATGTGCATGGTATAATATATTCCCTACTAGTAGTATATAAATTAATCCTTCACCATGAAACTGACCTTTTTTTTTTAAAAAAACACAAGTGAATTTTGAAATCTGAACATCTAGACAAAATGTCTCTTTCTTTCTTTTTAAAAACTTTTTTTTTAATTATCTTTATTTATTTGTTGGATAGAGACAGTCAGAAATCAAGAGGGCAAAGAGTAATAGAAAGGGAGAGAGAGAGAGAGATACCTGCAGCCCTGCTTCACCAATGGCAAAGCTTTCCCCCTGCAGGTGGCTGCTGGGGGATTGAACCCAGTTCCTTGCACATTATAACATGTGCACTCAACCAGGTGAGCCACCTCCCAGGCCCATCACAATGTTTCAAATAGTGCTGGTACAATGATCCGGCCAGACCAGAATCCCACAGAGAGATGATCATAACACAAAGAAAATATTACTCTTACTGTTTCTGTTTATAAGCTAAGGTATAAATACTTATAGAGCATCAAGAGAAAAATCAAGAATGCAGGTGTCTCAATGGAAAAATTTTATCTTTTTCTGCTAGAAATTAATTAGAAGTAAGGAATGAGTAAGTCCGGAAAAATACCATGTAAGTCTGCATTTTCTTCTTGTTTTGTTTACTTGTTCTATGCCACCAGGGTTGTTTTGGGGAGCTTGGTACTAGCATTACAAATCCACTCTTGTGAAGCCTCTCCTCTGCAGATGGGGGAGTGAGGTCTTGAACCCAGGTCTTTTTGCATGGTAATATGTGCACTTAACTGAGTGTGCCACTATCCAGCTTCCTGAAATTTGAATTTTCTTTATTTCATGTTTTCAAAGTGACAGGTTCTTTATCGCTGCAGTTTTTATTATTGCTGTTTTTTATTATTGCCTTCATGACTGACAGACTTATCGGTGACTTGGAGAACGCTGCACAGTACAGAGCATTAGAGACTCAGTGAGGAGGAGTTTAATCTATTGCAGAGAATATTTCTCTTTATCAACCTTTAATCTTGTGAGTTCAGAATTTTTTAACTGATGTTTTAGACAGATTTTCTCTATTTTGTGTTTCCAAGGGGTTGTCTTTCAACTGCTTAATTGCTTCTCTACCAAATAAGAGAACACAAAAAGAACCTGAAATACCCATTCTCATTTCCCCTGTGTGAAAAAAGTTTCCATTTGATTCTGTACACTTGTTCATCTTTCACTGAAAGATTTAGTCAGTAATAGAACTGAAATGGACTTCCCTACTATTTTTTAAGCTATCTATCCTTTCTTCTAGCTTGCTATTTCACTACTATTCAAACATACCTTGAATATCACAGTTCTCTAAGAAATCCCATTCCTTTGTCTGCACTGATGACTGTACGATTGTTCATTCCCTTTTAGTTGGATCCTGGAGACTGAATAGATATAAGGATAGTAGGCATAGGATGTAAGGACAATCTGGTTGCAATATCAGTCTCCAAATTGAGCTCCAAAGTTGAATGACTTAATATGGCTGACTAAAGTGTCCTTTTCTTCCTTCAGGGACCCATGTATTCTGTTGAAGAGGATACTGTGAGGAAGAGAGGAGACAGAGAGGTCTATGGTGAATGGTATAAGAATAGCTAAAATACCATTCCACAAACTCCAAAAAAAGCTCTAAAAAATAATAACTGAGACTGGCAACTTTAATGATGACTCTTTAGTCACTATCGGCTGCCCCATCAGGTGGGGCCTTAATCTGGGAATCCTGAGATTCCCAAACAGACATGATAGGCCTAGACCTTGAATAAATCCCTCTCTCCATTGTTACTGGTCATCTCTATCAGGAACAACACAGTAGACCCCTTTGTGGGCTCCCATAGGACCTTGCCCTCAATGTGGATCAACAATGGTAGAGAATGTTCCATCCTCCGAAGGGAGGATGGACAATTTACTCTGTGCTACACCTGAGGAAGATGGGTCCATATTGGGGCAGCTTAGAATGTTCTTACTCATGAACACAGAATGTGAACTCAGATCTAGAGGGATGCAGAGGTTACATAGGATCCTAAGCTGAATATGGACCCCAAATCACATCAAATCGATGGGGAAAAGTCAACAATATTTATACCCCTTTCCCATTTTAGGGAGCTACTCTCTTCCCTGGCCCAGCTTTCTAGTCCTTTTTCCAGCCAAGACTTCATCTCCTCAGACAGTAACTTGGATCCACCTGCATATCATATTCCAGGCTCGGAAAATAAACCAGAAAACTAGGATAGTCACAGGCCCTTTGGAATATAACTAAACTATCCCTACTAGCTATCTATAAAATGGAGGATCCCCCAACTCTTTATCTACACTATTCCAACCTTTAGGTCCATGATTGGTCAACAATTTGTTTGGATTTGTATGTTAACTCTCTCTTCAACCACCAGTTTCCAGAAGCTAGCATGATGCCAACCAGACTTCCCTGGACAGACAACCCCACCAATATGTCCTGGAGCTCTACTTCCCCAGAGCCCTTCCCCACTAGGGAAAGAGAGAGGCAGGCTGGGAGTATGGATCGACCTGTCAATGCCCATTTTCAGCGGGGAAGCAATTACAGAAGCCAGACCCTCCACCTTCTGTATCCCACAATGACCCTGGGTCCTTTATTCCCCAGAGGGATAAAGAATAGGAAAGCTATCAGGGGAGGGGATGGGATACAGAGTTCTGGTGGTGGGAATTGTGTGAAGTTGTACCCCTCTTATCCTATGGTTTAGTCAATGTTTCCTTTATATAAATAAAAAATAAAACAATAATAACAGTGACTATGAATATATAGTATCAAAGAAATGGGTCATGTTGATAAAGGCTACTACTATATTGTTGTTAAAATTCGTAGGCTCTTGCTGGCCAGGTTAGCTTCACGGGCGGGTAACAGAGACGCGGAGACAACGGCTGGGCAGGGAAGCTGTATTTCTTTATTCAGGAACAACGATTCATAAACTAAACCAAGCTGATCACCAAACAGAACTCTGCTGTCTCTTTGCGGCGGCGCAAGCACTCTCTCTCACTCCGAAACTCTGGAACCCCCCAACTCTGGAACTCTGGAACTCTGGCACTCTGGCGGGGTCCCTCTCCAACTCCGGAACTCTCCAACTCAGGCGGGGTTCCTCGGGGCGGGGCCAAGCAGGCCCGCGAAACTAACTGGACTGATCCAATTCTCTTGGGGGGGAACTACCCAATGTAAAGCATACAGCACCATATGCTGTAACAAACTATAGAAATGATCCCTGAAAGTATAGTCTTGTATATATATGCTGTATTTCTTCCTTGAGTATTTGTTTTAAGGCAAAACTTTGATAAGTATAATGAGGAAACTCAGACATAGAAGTACAGTCAGTTGTCACCTTACATTGCTGATATATCCCCCCAAAATGTTTTGATATTCTTATGGTTCTCATATATTTCAGATGAAGTTTAAGAAGAGGTATCCATGGGGGGTAAATAGCTGTTACTTGCCCAGTGCTGTGGCAGTTATGTTTCTTTGAGATTTCTTTATTGCAACATTTAATTATCATAAAGGCTTTGAGACAGAATAACACCATCAAATTGGAACACTTGGAGATGTGGAATAGAGTACTTAAGATAAAAATAGTATCAAGTTCTTTCTTTTTTGCTTGTTTTGTTTCTTTTATTGCCACCAGGGTTATATCTAGGGCCCCTTTCCTGCACAACAAATTCACCACACCTGGTTGTCACCCTTATCCCCAACACACACACACCTTCTTGTTCAATATTTTTTTTTAAATTAAAAAAAATAGAACAGAGAGAAATTGAAAGAAGAGGGGGTGTTGGGAGAGAGAAAGGCAGATGACTACAGACCTGTTTTACTTCTCATGAAACATCCCCTTTGCATGTAGGGAGTTGAGGCTAAAACCCAGGTTCTTGAGCATGGTAACATATATACTCAACAAGCTGTGTCACCACCTAGGACCCCCCCCCCCCCCCACTCCCTGCCTGATCAGATAGAGTCTTTAAAGCAAAGCAATCAAACATAACTAGTTTTAGAAGTTCCTGAAATTCCCAGCATCCATCTGTGGTATTGTCAGCAGGCAGCATATGACTTCCTTGCTAATCACAGATCTTCATCCTCCTACCTTTACCCTTTCTATGTCTACACTGTTTTAGTCAACCAGAAAAGAAGTACTTAGCAACCAGCTCCCGCCACTTCTCAGATACGCTTAAATTTAAAATATAACCTCTCTCCTCTTGATTTTTTCTCAATATAATGTGTTCTATTAAGCCTTTTCTTTGATAACAGTGCTGCCTTCCCACCCCCAACCCCCGGCTTTCTAAATGCATGGGCTGCTATTTTTTCCCTAGTTTGCTTTATTTTTCAATACAAATCAGATAATATTTTCTCTGTGTTTTTTTTTTTTTTTTTGGGGGGGGTAGGTAGCAAGGAACATTGTAGCATGATTTTGGTCATGAAGCTGCTATATAAAGCAATTTTAATTGAAGAAATGATAAGGGTATCTTCAATTTCTAGAATACTGGTCTATCAAATATGGAGTTAGTTCTCACCACTTCTTGGCAAAACTTTTATTAAACTGTATTTGATTTCAATTACATTTGATATACATGTTAATGGTTTATTTTATTCTTTGAATTCAAACAGAAAAAAGTCATTATTCTCTTCACTCCTAACAGTTTACTTGCTGCTTTTTCCCCTATTAGAAATATCTTATATGAGTTTTTCCCTTTTCTTTTCATGATAATGTCTGCATCAGCCTTTGTCTCCTGCCTAAAACTCATTTTCCATCAGAATATATCATCATTTCTCCTTTCCACTGGATTCTTCTTCCAATTATCACTTTTCACATTTATATTTTTAACTGCTTTAATTTTCTTTGCATTCTTCTCTCAATGTAATTAAAGATTCTTTCTTTTAGGGAAAATAAATGAAAAGGTGAG
This sequence comes from Erinaceus europaeus, assembly GCF_950295315.1. Lineage (NCBI taxonomy): Eukaryota > Metazoa > Chordata > Mammalia > Eulipotyphla > Erinaceidae > Erinaceus > Erinaceus europaeus. The sequence goes on from NC_080175.1 coordinate 91,476,889, forward strand.
GAATCACAATAGATTTAAGACACTTTGATTTTTATAAGAGAAATTTGACAATAAATGATTGTGTGCTGAGCAGACATGGAATAGATTAAAAGGCATGACAATGAAAGCAGAAATGTATTAAGGAATTCAGTGAAGAGTAGAGACAGAATTATTTAAGTACTCTAAGTGGAACAATGTGAGAATACCCCCACATGAAGGCAAAAAGACCATAGAGATGAAGTGTGTTGAGGGACTGGATGTAATATTATGTAGTTCCAAAGAAAGAGAGGGAATAAATGGGGTCATTTAGAAATATTGCTATTTTTTTAAAGATATAGCTTCCTTGCAACTAAACATCCACATAATACCCAAGTTGATATATCTCTTCATGTTCGCCCTCTGAAACACAGTGTGTGTTTGAGATAGGTGGCATGTTCTGTGTTATTTAATTCCATTAAGTATTACCTGCTTAATGACAGGTTGAGAGAAGCCAGGACACCACTCTGGCATTGGTGGTTCTTATACATGTATGTTCTGAGCTATATTATTGCAGCTGCTTCTCTAGTCTTAATGTTGCTGGGGAATAAGGCTGAAGTATGTCCCCCATAGTGTCTATTTCACCACAGAGTGTTCTACAAAAAATTGAGAAGTTGGGCTGGAGAGATAATGTAATGGATATACAAAAAAAGAAAATTTCATGGCTGAGGCATCAAAGGTTGCCAGATTGAATCCCCAACACCACCATAAGCTATAGCTGAAAAAACTTACATATATATATATATATATATATATAGAGAGAGAGAGAGAGAGAGAGAGAGAGAGAGAGAGAGTTGAGGCCCTTTTATTTTGGCTTGCCTACCTGGAATGAACTTCTGCTTGGTCTGCCTGAATGAGATAACTTTTGTATTGGTCCTGTCCTCTGGGTGGTGAGACTTCCTACCTCTGTATTGTATTATTACTTCCAGCATTCTTTATTTTTCTTCCCTAAGGTAACAAAGCACCTGATTGCCTCCTTGTGTAATTTCTGAATTATTTTGCCTTTCAGTGATGGGGTGAAAAACAAAGTGTTTAGGTCATAAAGGTCGAGAGTCTTAACCTTCCCTTAACACTGGTCTTTTGTTTTAACCATATTCTGGTCAACACACAGATATTTTAACATAACAATAATCTAGAGAAATGGAAACTAGATAGTATCTTAGAATTTTTTTTTCTCCTAGGGTTATGCTTAGAGCTTGGTGCTTGCATGACAATTGACAACTTTACTGCTTCCAATAGCCTTTTTTTTCTCTCTTTAATTTATTTATTTTGATAAAGGGTAGACAGAGAAAGGGAATGACAGAGAGAAGGAGATATTCCTACAATATTGCTCCACTGCTTGTAAAGCTTCCTCCCCTGAGACTAGGATTTATTTATTTATTTATTTATTTATTATTTAATAATGACAAAACTGTAAGGTAAGAGGGGTGCAATCTCACATAATTTCCACCTTCCCACCACCAGAATTCCATATCCCATCCCCTCCACTGGAAACTTTCCCAGGGTCATTGTGGGATGCAGAAGGTGGAAGGTCTGGCTTCTATAATTGCTTCCCCACTGGACTCAGGCATTGGCAGGTCGATCCATACTCCCAGCCTGCCTCTCTCTTTCCCTAGTGGGGTGTGGCTCTGAGACCAGGATCTTGAACCCAGGTTATTGCACGGGGTACTATGTGCTACTCTGCCTGGTACACTGCCACCTAGCTCCCAAATTGGGTTGACTTTAACAAAAGTATAAAAAATCACTATAGAGGTCAGGCAAGAGGTTGAACAACTTATACAGAGGACTTACATGTGAAGTCTTGACATATGATCCCTGGCACCACATAAACCAGAGGAGTGAGTGTTCTTTTTTTTTTTTTTTTTCCTATTTCATGATATAAGTAAATAAATCTGAAAAAAAAGAGTAAAAGAAATTACTTTTTGATTAAATGAATAGTGCATCTGTATAAAATAAAAGATATAGGTATTTAGAAAGCAAAAGTGCCAGGCAGTCGGGCAGTAGCCAGTGGGTTAAGCACAGGTGGCACAAAGCACAAGGACAGGCTTAAGGATCCCGGTTCCAGCCCCTGGTTCCAGCCCCCGCCTTCCCACCTGCAGGGGAGTCACTTCACAGGCAGTGAAGCAGCTGTGCAGGTGTCTATCCTTCTCTTCCCTGTCTTTCCCTCCTCTCTCCTTTTCTCTCTGTCTTATCCTACAACAACAACATCAATAGCAGCAATAATAACTAAAACAACAAGGTCAACAAAAGGGAATAAATAAATGAATATTAAAAAGAAAAGAAAAAGAAAAAGTGCCTTAATCTATTTGAAGAATCTTACAACTTAGGGATATAGATGACAGATAACATCTTGTTTATTACTACTTGGTCATCAAGTGATAGGTTTTTACGTTTTGATGAACAAAACTGCTACATCAAAATGATTGCTTTCGGGTCTAATATCAGTTGCATGCATAGAAATAAATCAATGACATTCTACTACCAAAAGCACAATTGATTCTTAATTCTTCTTCTAGCGTTTGCCCTTCTTCCATAGCCAGTCAACAGCGTCAGGTTGAAAGCTGTCAGGAGCTGCTTGTTGCTGGCTTTGAAAGTGACTGGGATCCATGTGGATTCAGTCGGCTAGGAAGGATCCTCAGTTTCCCCAATGAATGGGTACTCACGGGATGCACCACGAGAAGGTCGATCCAATGCATCCCAATTGATTCTTAATAACATTAAATGATTCAAAAATTATAATTTAGGTCATGAAATTGAGACTATACTATGCAGTTTTATTGAAAGAGATGATTTATATAGATAAATGATAATTATGTAAGTTCAAATTTAGTCAAGCCATTAAAGCCAGATTCTTCAGTTTTCATATTTTATTCCATTTTTGTTTATTTTTTATTTTAATGTGATAAGTCAGAGGGTTGAGGAAAGACAAGTGTTCTGTCTAGCTATATGGCTTATGGTGATGATCTAAGGATAAAAATTGAGACTTCAAACCCTCAGGTGTAAAAATACTTTGCATAAATATTATGCTGTGTCTCCTAAGATCACTTTCTTCTTTGTTTTCTAGGACAATGATCTTGATAATGCCAAGTCTTGGTAAAATGTACTGTACTTAAGACACTTTGATGACTGAAATCCTGCATAAAGAGACATCAAAGATACAGAATTTTCTATCTGTGCCTACTAATTAAAAGTATTTTGTCCTTACAAAGAAAGGAACACATATCTTTTTAAAAATTTCATTAGCATTTAAATTTTTAAAATCTATGAGCTATTAATACATTTTTGCTTTGCATAACATGGGTATCAGTAAGTCTTGAAAATTTCTGCATGCCGGTTTTAGGAAACTTCAGAATGGGTTAATGGAGGTTAGAAAGCAAAACTTAGATCTAATTTCATGTAAGTAAATGAAGATTTTCTTTATCTAAATCCTTTTTAACCTAGAATAATAAGCACAGCAGTCAAGATGGGTTCTGAATGAAAATGTAATCAGCAGGCAGCTGAGTTCAGGATATAATTATGTTACTCATATAAACATGCTATGGTGTCTCAATGTAAACCAGTCTCTGACAAGATAGGTGTTTTAGCCAAAAGAGAATCCAGTATTAAAATGTCATAACAGTTGTAAAATTCATTGCAGAGGAACAGATCCTTTTATAAGTTGCAAAAGAACATTTTTCTGGAATATTATTTGAAAACAGAATTGATTTTTTTCACGTAGATCATTGTTAAATTACTGACATTTAAAATAACTACAGAACCGAAACGAGGCCAATCGGAGTAGCAAATACAGTAGAGTCTAAGCAATAGTTAAGATAATAGGAGGAGGGGTAAAATTATCCTTTGACTTGCTCCTGTTACAGCAACATTTTGTTTCAAGGTCTTAGGCAGAAAGTTTAACACCTCTTCTGTTCCATCTTAAACATACATGGAGGAAAGAAATTTCTAGAGATAGTAATGTTGACAGAAGATACTTAATTATAGCTACCATGTTACAAATTATAGCTACCATATTACAAATTTCTGCACAACAATATTAAAACATTTGAGACTAGTAGAGGTTTGAAAAAATGTTTACAGAGGGTCTTCTTTATACGTAGTGAGCCTTTGCTGTTGAATCACACTGCTCCTCTATTCTGCTGGACAACTTTTGCTAATCCACAGTGCTCTTTTGGTAGGTCATAAAGTGGTGCTAGCTTGGATTTTATGTATTTATTTGTTTATTTTATTTTTTTATGGATGTTGGTCTTGTGAGATTTTCAGTATACTTTGTTTCAATTAGCACCCCTTCAAAAAAAAAAAAGAAAATATATCTCAGTGGAAGTTCTAAAACATAATCATAAAAAGATACAGTACACTTTATATGATATGCTGAAATGAAGCATGTTGTCTATGATGGTGACATGACTAATCACAAACCTGTTGCTTGAATCACACTGAATTTCCATTAACTCTACTATTAGGTTTGCATAGTATCAATTCTTCTTTCATTTGTATTTACTTATTTTACTTTGCTAGGACAGAGAGTGACTGAGACGGAGGGGAAACTGCTTCACTGCTCATGGAACCTCCCCCACCCGTCCCGACGGGGGACTGGGGACATGAAAACATACATCCTGTGTAGTAGTCAACTGAGCGTGATGGTTTCCAGCACATAATATAATCGTCTTTATATTTTGACCTTCTCTGTTCATCCCAAATAAATTTCCAGTTTATTTTTTATTTGCATCAGTTGCTTTGTTATTGGGGTGATTAACTGTTTACAGTTGGAGAAACATTTTCATATGAGTGAAAGTATATCCTGTTTGTGAAATGATAGATCATCATAAATATCTACTTATTAAAAAGATATCAGGTATGAGAGTCTTATCCTATGGTTTTGTCAATGTTTCCTTTTTATAAATGAAAAAAGATATAAGTATACACACAGAAGAACAAAATAATCAGTAGAAAATTTTAACTAAAAAGTTGGAAACTGATTTTACATTTTTAGTATTTCAATGGCTTTAACTTTTTTTTTTTCCCATTAAAATTGTTCAGTGCTTTTATTGTCAAATATTTGCTGAGTCACATTGGTCATATAGTCATCATGTGAGATTTTTTTTTTTAAATTTTTTATTTAAGAAAGGATTAGTGAACAAAAGCATAAGGTAGGAGGGGTACAACTCCACACAATTCCCACCACCCAATCCCCATAACCCACCCCCTCCCATGGTAGCTTTCCCATTCTCTATCCCTCTGGGAGCATGGACCCAGGGTCGTTGAGGGTTGCAGAAGGTAGAAGGTCTGGCTTCTGTAATTGCTTCCCCACTGAACATGGGCGCTGACTGGTCGGTCCATACCCCAAGTCTGCCTCTCTCTTTCCCTAGTAGGGTGTGTCTCTGGGGAAGCTGAGCTCCAGGACACATTGGTGGGGTCTTCAATCCAGGGAAGCCTAGCCAGCATCCTGGTGGCATCTGGAACCTGGTGATTGAAAAGAGAGTTAACATATGAAGCCAAACAATTTGTTGATCAATCATGGATCTCAAGCTTGGAATAGTGGAGAGGAAGTGTTAGGGAGGTACTCACTGCAAACTCTAGTGTAATCCTGCTTTCAGGTATATATTTTGCAGTAGTTTATGGATACGTGTGCACATAAGCTCTCTCTCACAGAAACTGGTGTATATCTAGGTTATGGGACTTTGTTAGAAAGTGAACTACCTGAGATGAAATTAGAGTGTACTATTAAAGGAAAGGTCTCACCTGAGTAATGAAGCTGAAGGGTTGTCATTCCACACGTGAAGTCTCTGGATACAGTCTGAGGTGAAGCATGTTGAGATGGCAATCGTTGCTTTGGTTAGGTTGTGATCGGCGGATGCAATATTATTTGGTTTGGATTGGGAGATGCATACGGGAAAGTGGGCCCTATCCAAGGGTTCCAGGACTGGGGGAAGTAGGGGTTCTATAGTGAAGATGTGAGGTTCCTGCTGTCTTAGGGTTCAAAAAGACAATCAATAGTTAATATTATTATCACATTATTTGTTAATTGGGTTAACTTTGAAAAATCCCTTTGTTATGGTTTGCTGTACAGTACCCAGTATCTTGTATATAGCTGTGCTATTGGAAGCTTCTAATCTACTTGGTCTAGGCTTTTGAGAGAGTCCGCATATCAAATACGTAGCCTATATATTAAAAAGATTCAGTTTGTCTTTTGAGAAACTTTGAGACATACAATTGATTTCCCCCTCTCATATTAATTAACTACTAATTTATATGTCTACATTTTGCTAGGAGTGTACATAAACACCATTCCCACCACCAAAGGACTGTGACCCATCCCTCCCGCCCACTCCCACCCCCCACTGGCCCAGGAAGCTACATGTCTACCCCTCACCACTGGGTTTTTACTTTGGTGCCCTACTTACAATTTGATCAGGTCCTGCTTTAAGTTTCCCTTTCAGATCTTCTAAGTCAGCTTCTGTTGATGAGTGGGATCATCCCATACTCATCTTTATCTTTCTGACTTAGTTCACTTAACATAATTCCTTCTAGCTCTGTCCAAGATGGGTCAGAGAAGGTGGGTTCATTGTTAAAAATCACACATTTTGTTTAATTATTAGAGACAGAAAGAAATCTAAGGGAAGTGTAAAGATAGTGAAGATGACAGCTGCAGTACCGCTTCAGTGATTGTGAAGCTTTGCCCTTGCTCTAGTCATTGATTCTTGTTTCAGGACCAATTTCTTTGTTCTAATTAGTGTGAATGTCTTCCCCACCTAGCAGCCGAGAAAGTTAAGGGGAATTCTGTGCATTTTGACAATTTGAGGAGAATTACTTTTCTATTTTTCTACTACAGTTTTTCTTTTTTCCATTAAATTTCAAGTGAAATTATGATAGTCTATAGTCACGTAGGGTCCAACTGTGAAAGTGGATGGGTATTTGGTTGTGAAAGGGTCAGATACATTTCTGTAGTAGAAAAATAGAAAAGTAATTCACCTCAAAATGTCAAAATGCTTCGTTTGGGAAATGTAGTTCAATTGCATAATACTCTACAGTTCAAATATATTTTTTAAATATGACATTCTATTGAATCATTAAAACAAGTAATATAAATAGACATTTTTAGTATAGTTTAGGTAAGGACACTGAAGGTTTGGGAAATAAAATATCAAATATGGTGGGGTTTTTCAATCGCAATACGAACTTTTAACTTTATATTTTTTAATGTTCTTATTCCTTCCTCTATATCTGCTGTGATATCAGTGAAACAATAGTCAATTTGCAATGTACTTTCAAAATAAATATAATCCAATCTAAATCATAATGTCATATTTGCTCAAGGTTAGAAAGAAGTTTACTTACTGAGGAGCAAACCCTTGACTTTGGGTTAATAACAAGGACAGAGACAAACTGCATTGTGGATTTCACTCTGATGGGATGAGGGTAAGTAAAACAGCCATCTGATTGAGGACATGTTGGATATCATTTTTCATCCTTTTGAGAGGAAAAAAATGAATATGAGAAAATTTCTTTGAATTTTGGGTGGAGTGATGGCTGAAATCAAAGTTCATAAAGGTCATAAAGTTCTACCAGTAGTCACAAATTAAAACTATTTTACAGTGTGAATATTTATCTCCAAATGTTACATTAATTTTGTGAATTCCAATTATATGAAGTAATTGCTATTGTAGAGGTATATTACATTTTTTCATTCTTTACCAAGCCAGTATCTATTAATTTATTTACTTTGCTTCTATAGCCTGACTTTTCTTAAGAACACCATTTCCTACTCACAGAAATAAATATATCTAGTACATCACAAAGTGCTTAGTCCTTTTGAGATGATGAAAGAATAAGACTACCACAAGTTATAAACTAAATGCTAACATTTGGGTGTGGGGGAGGGGCTAGATAGCATAACAGTTATACAAACAGAATCTCATATCTGAGGCTCTGAAGTCCCAGGTTCAATTCCCCACACCACCATAAACCTGAGCTGACAAGTCTGGTAAAAAATGAAAGGAAAAAAGAAAGAAAGAAAGAAAGAAAGAAAGAAAGAAAGAAAGAAAGAAAGAAAGGAAGGAAGGAAGGAAGAAGAGAAAAGAAAAAAACCTGTCATTCCAAATGCTAAAATTTTATCTCTGCTTTCTATAACATGAAAACATTTTATTTCGCTTTAAATATACAAACTTAACATCAATTCAAAGAGACTAGACTAGTTATAAATCCCAAAGTCAAAATCTGAATACTAAGCTTTCATTTGTATAAATGCAGAAAGTGCCAATTTCATAGCAACAGAATAAAATAATTCATATTTTGGATCAAATTATGGTGGGGTTAAGTAAAATTAAAATGCATATCCTTGGTAAACATATTAATTCAAATCTTGCCATGTAATTAGAATACTGAATTATTAGATGGAGATTAGATGAGTTTCTCTTAGGTGAATGAATATTCACTATCTATCCCAAGACACATTCACATTTCATCAACATTCTAAACATGTTCTTTTATGATGGCGGCATGCTTCTGATTTATAGTAGACCCTTTACCAGCATATCTTATATTTTAACACATCTTACATCTATCACTTAGTATATTGAGCATGATGGATTAAGCTCCACGTTTGTCTAGTGAATTCTAGTCTATCTGACGCTCCTTGTTCCAACTGTTAAAGGAGTTATCCAAATATCTTAAATTCATGAATATGCTGGAACATTATAGTGGTTCTGCAAATTCATCCTTTCAAAATAATTTAAAAAAAACTCAAACAAAATGTTTAGAATGCTTAGGAACACTAAAATAATCATTCAGATTAAAAATCACTAAGCAATGCTATTAATAAAGAAAAACCCTGAACATTTGGCAAACTTACAAATATGTTCAAACATGCAATTAACACTTGCTTAAAATCAGCCAAACAGTTCACATAATACTAATTTCAGTTTGAGAGGCACTGGTTATGTATTTCAACTCATGAAGGCTAACTTCCCTGCTACTAGGTAACCTAACATACTAGGAGACAAGAGTATGAGAGATTATCATAATCGACATTAGTGTCTCAATTTTATCTTTCCAAACAAAACACTGATTTTAATCTATTTCTTAAGAAATTCATTTTACTATTGTGCAAATGTAGATGAAATATCTTTTTTTTTTTTTTACTGTGTTTCTTCCTCGGTGATTTTTGATAGGATAGAATGAAACTGTCAGTATATGTGCACCGTCAGAATGTAGAAACACACATCGGAGCATTTAGCTTCTGGCGTTAGGCGGCTCAAGGTTGAAATGAACACTTTCATATTCATTCATGTAATGACCTCAACCACAGACTACGATAACTCATTGGCTCTTCGGATGTTGGAAACAGAATAATACTAATGCTTCTGCTTCAAAGAGTATTTTTGGAAAGTGAGTTATGGTGAGTGGAGGCAGGGCAGCGGCTCATCCAGTTAAAAATACACAGCATTAAACTCAAGGACCTGCTCAAGGATCCGGGTTCAAGCCCCTCTTTCCACCTGCAAGTGGGATTCTTCACAAGCAGTAGTGTAGGTCTGCAAGTGTCTGTCTTTCTCTCTGCCCCTCTCTCTCCCCTTCCTCTCTCTCTCCCCTGCCCCTCTCAATTTTTCTGTCTTATCCAATAAAATGTAAAAAATAGCCACCAGGAATAGTGGATTTATAGTACCATCACCAATCCCCAGTGATAACCCTAAAGGCAAAACTCAATTAAAATAAATAAGTGAGTTACGGTGAATAAAATACTTATAATTGTACTTCAGATATTGGTGCACTTTATTTTTCTCCATGGCCACACCTGTGGAAGTCTCCGCATTTTATTTTACTGTCACCAAGATTATCTCTGTGCCTCCCTAACTGCATGAGGAATCCACAACTCCTGAAGGCCATTTTTTCCCTTTTTTGTTTTTATCTTTATTTTCACTTATTTCTTTCCAGTTTAGAACTTCTCAAATAACAGCATTGTCAACACTTCAATAATCATATATATGCACATATATATTTAATTTTGTTATTGGGGGATTAATGATTTACAGTAAACAGTAAATACAGTTGTTGGTACATGTATACTATTTTTCTCTTTTTTGCATTTTAGTTTCCCTGGTAAATGTAATTGATTTTTATTATTCATTCGATAATAATATCATCTTCTCTTAATAACAAAATACAACAGAATTAACTATAATTAATATCCACAATTTTTATAAGTACAGTTATTGATGCAGATGTAAAATTTCTCAGTTTTATTCAAGACATTCTAAACCCCTACCTAGGTCCTAAGACCTTCCACCATCCTGCACCAGGACCTGAAAGCTTCACATCAAAGCCCTTTACTTTGGTGTAATATACCAAACTTAGTTCAAGTTCTGTGTTTCCCCTGATCTTTTTTCTTAACTTCTGTCCATGAGTCAGATCACCCCATAGCCATCCTTATCTTTCTGGCTTATCTCACTTAACATGATTCCTTCAATTCCCATTCAAGATAAGTTGAAGAAGGTAAATTTATTATTCTTAATAGCTGAGTAGTATTTCATTGTGTAAATATACCACAACCTTTTCTGCCACTCATCTGTTATTGGACTTCTAGGTTGTTTCCAGGTTTTGGCTTCTATAAATTGTGCTGCTATGAACATTAGTATGCAGACCTTCTTTGGATGGGTTTTTGGCCCCTAGGATATATCCCCAGGAGAGGAATTGTCAGGTATTATTGTAGTTCTATTTCTAGCTTTCTGAGAGTTCTCCAGACTGTTCTCCACTGGGGATGGGTCAATTTACATTTCTACCAGCAGAAGATGAGGGATCCTTTGTCCCTACATCCTCTCCAGTATTTTTAGTTGATATTATTTCTGATGTATGATATTCTCACAGAAGTGAAGTAGTATCTTATTGTTGTATTTATTTGCATTTCTTTGGCAATCAATGAATTGGAATATATATATATTAGCCTTTTGAATCTCTTCTTTGGTGCATATTCTCCACCTTCAGATGTGGTCATTTGGTTTATGTTGCTGAATTTGTGAGCTCTTGATATATTTTGGTTATTAACCTTTTAATGTATGGCATATAAAGATCTTCCTTACTGTAAGGAGTCTCTGTTTCTTTAGCTGTGGAAAACTTTTTGAGTTCCCACTGGTTTTTGTTTTTGTCTTTCTTGCATTTGGACTTGACTCATTGAAGATGTTTATAAAACTTAGTTAGAAAAGAGTTCTGCCAATGTTTTTCTCTAAATATTTGATAGTTTCTGGTCTAATATCCAAGGCCTTGATCCATTTGAAGTCTGCTTTTGTGTGTGATGAAAGGTAGTGTCACTCTATTTAAAGTAATTTATTTGTAAGTCTTAATCACATCTACAAAATATTTTATTAGTAAAATCTATATTAATGTTTTGCCAAAAGGCTATGCAATAAACCATCACAATAGCTAAAGAAAAATGCAAAATATGTATAATGGTAAACAGATCTAGAGATTCGAGGAAGCTAAATTCAGTAAATTTCCTTTTGAGAGTTGGTTATTGAAAGTACTTACCTTTTCTTAGTATTCAGTCTAAATTATTTCCCATCAGTAATTAATTCAGTATTGCAATGAAAAAATTACCTTTATTATCTTTTATGAAAATTATCATTAATTCTATTCAATCAACAAAATGATAGAATGGATGAAATTATTAAATACATTTAAGCCTATAATATTTACCGCTGTTAACACTATGGGTCTAATTTAACAAGTAAGAAAACTGAGACTGGAGAGACAGCTTAGGTAGAGAGCATGTTTTGCCATGTTTGTGGCGCTGCTTTGAGGTTGGGACCACATGGAGGACACTCCAATGCTTCGAGCTTTCTCTCTTCTCCCGCTCTCTCTCTCTTTCTCTCTTTCAGGAGGAAACTTTAAAATTGGAGATAATTTAATATTCAGATCAGTAAAGAGAGGAAACATATGAAGTCCTTTCTCACTCTTTCTTTCTTTCTTTCTTTCTTTCCTTCTTTCTTTCTTTCTTTCTTCCTTTCTTCCTTTCTTCCTTTCTTCCTTTCTTCCTTTCTTTCTTTCTTACCAAAGCACTTCTCTGCTCTGGTTTATGGAGGGGGGTAACGGAACCTAGAACATCAGAGCCTCAAGCATGAGAGTTTGTTCGCATAACCATTATGCTACCTATCCCTTCCAGTAAAGAGAGGAAGAAATATTTTAGAGTTAGTGTCTAAGAATATTTGTGACCTGACACACTATTGCTACATAACAGAAAATAATCTGTTTTTGTTGATATAAAACCCATAAAATAAATTGATTATAGTCTCATAAAAACATTGAAGAGGCTTCATTATATGCTTTATGAAAAGGACACAGATATTAAAGTAAATTACAGGATTACAAGCTCTAATTCTGTACAACAGATGTTTATTAAGAATCTTTATAAAATTTTTTAATATATTTATTTATTCCCTTTTGTTGGCCTTGTTTTATTGCTGTAGTTGTTTTTGATGTCATTGTTGGATAGGAAAGAGAGAAATGGAGAGAAGAGGGGAAGACAGAGAGGGGCAGAGAAAGACAGACACCTGCAGATATGCTTCACCGCCTGTGAAGTGACTCCCCTGCAGGTGGGGAGCCAGGGGCTTAAACCGGGATCCTTACACTGGTCCTTGCGCTTTGTGCCACCTGCACTTAACCTGCTGCTCTATTGTCCGACTCCCATTAAGAGTCTTTTTTAAAGGTATGCTAGGCAAGCATTTATAAGAAAATGAAATAATCTTACTATCATTATTAAACAATTGATAATTGTTTCATACCCATGTGTACTTTTTTATTCTTTTATCACTAAAAGATATGAACCTTTATTAATAAATCATTATAAGAGTTACTCTTAAAAATTATAAGCATAATTAATTGTTCAATATTATAAATATAAAATAAATGAGTTTCATGAAAGGATAATTCATTTATTTATATTGTTTTTCCAGTTTGGCAAATTGAAATATTAGCTCACTGTTAACTGAATGAAATTGTGTGCTTCTTTGATGTTAAGGTGACCACACATTTTTCTTATGTATTGGTCATTTGTATCTCTTATCTTATGGATGGCATGTCCAGATGTTTTAGTGCTAACCAAGCACAAATAATTACCTGCTACACTTTCAATTTCTAAGGAAATAAATACAAATACAGATGTCCCTCTCAAACAGTAACCAATCTTCACTACTGAAAAAGTGAAAAAAAAACATAGTTATAAAAACAAAGTAATAAAGTACAATTCCCATCTACTGCTGTTGTATATAGACAGAAAAATAAATCACTAAAACAATGTGCTATGTCATTATGAGTGTTTCACTTACATATATAATTGCATAGTACAGTTCTTTAGAACAAAAATAAAAAAGGCAAAGCCGGTGAAATAACTCACTTAGATAATGTTCTTCTGCATTGCTGTGTGCTTAAACTTGGATCAAGCCTGGCTCCCACCAGGAGGAAGGGAACTCTACTCTGTGTTCTCTTTCAGTCTCTCCCTGTCTCTCTTCCACTTCCTTTGTCTATTTTTCAACTAAAGGGTTTATTTATTTATTTGATGACTGAATTGCAACTATCTTCAAATGTTATAAAAATCTTTTAATAGGTACTGCAAATCCATTGCTAAAATATCTCTTGCTGTTTATGTTGCTAAACTTCTTACTGGCACAAATAACTTTAATTTATATTCTATTTATTTCAGTTCAATTACACCTAGTATTTTCTTTTTTTAAATTTTTTTAAATTTTATTTATTCCCTTTTGTTGCCCTTGTTGTTTTATTGTTGTAGTTATTATTGTTGTTGTCGTTGTTGGATAGGACAGAGAGAAATGGAGAGAGGAGGGGAAGACAGAGAGGAGGAGAGAAAGATAGACACCTGCAGACCTGCTTCACCGCCTGTGAAGCGACTCCCTTGCAGGTGGGGAGCTGGGGTTCGAACCGGGATCCTTATGCCGGTCCTTGTGCTTTGCGCCACCTGTGCTTAACCCGCTGAGCTACAGCCCGACTCCCTACACCTAGTATTTTCATTAACTCAAAAAAAAAAAAGTTTAACAAGTACCGCCACTGGAGATGGAATAGCTACTTTCTCATTGTTTTATTGAAGTAGCATTGTATTATGAGTTTTAGATGTTTAAGATTAAAAATCAATGTGTCGAGTGGGGCAGGGTAGTAAAATCGTTTTGCAAAGACACTCTCAGGCCTGAGGCTTCCAGATCCCACATTCAATCCCCTGTACCACGTGGTTAAGACAGAGATAAGCAGTACTCTGGAAAAAAATAATAGAAATACAATCAGTGTGTATATACACTACATGAAGTTCACCACTAATGGGCCAGTTTTATCCTTAACTGTGTGGTTGGTTGTCTCCTTTGGGGGAAAAAAAATCTTTTCACTCCTCTCCCCTATCTTGTGTAGGAACACAAAGTGACCTATAATCCAAAAGTTTCTTTTTGCTTTATTTGGCAGATTTGTTTGTTTTCTTTATAAATTGTGTAAGACATTGTGTAAGGGTGTGATCATATACTCTCTTTTTCCATCTGGCTAATTTCATTAAGTATAAAGCATTATTATCTGTCTACGAGACTCTTAGTTCAGCTAAAAGTAAATTCCAATAGGCAATGTCAAACCAGAGCTAGTTTGAATCAACCTCCACTTATAAAATATTTTCATAGAGAATATGAATAAAGAGAATCATTGCTCACATGGTTGACTTATTTGGGAACTATTAATTGTATGGTTGGTTGTTTTAGGTGATGATTTTTCTTTTAATATATATATTTTTTCTTTTGGGGTTTGTTTGTTTTTTATGTTGTCCTTGTTTTGTTGTTGTTGTTGTTGTTGTTGGATAGGACAGAAAGTAATGGAGAGAGGAGGAGAAGACAGAGAGGGGGAGAGAAAGATAGACACCTGCAGACCTGCTTCACTGCCTGTGAAGTGACTCCCCTGCAGGTGGAAAGCCAGGGGCTCGAACTGTGATCCTTCAGCTGGTCCTTGGGCTTTGCGCCACATGCGCTTAACCCTCTGTGCTACCACCTGACTCCCTCTCTTTTAATATTTTATTTTAGTTTGGTTAGGGAGAGAGAGAAGGAGAGAGTGAGAGAGAGAGAGAGGGAGGGAGGGAGAGAGAGAGGGAGGGAGGGAGGGAGGGAGGGAGGGAGAGAGAGAGAGAGAGAGAAAGAGAGAGAGAGAGAGAGAGAAGACCTGCAGCGTTGCTTCACCATTCATGAAGCTGCCCCCTTACCCTTGGAGGTGAAAACCAGTGGCTTAAACCCAGATCCTCAAGCACTGTCACATGTGTTCTCCAGGTGTGTCGTGACCTGAACGCAGGTTTTGATTTCTTATCCTTGAAGCATTTACAGGCTTAGCTTTGCATTGTGCTGTGGAGTCTGATTCTTCTTCTAGTGTTTGCCCTTCTTCCATAGCCAGTCAACAGCGTCAGGTTGAGCCTGATGTAAAGTTTCGAGACCTCCTTTGAATCTGGAGACGTGGCAGTCGTTGACTATGTGGGTCAGAGTCTGTCTGGAGCCGCAGGGGCAGTTCGGGTCGTCTCTGGCTCCCCAGCGATGGAACATAGAGGTGCACCGGCCATGGCCTGTTCGATAGCGATGGAGGAGGGCCCAATCATAACGTGCTAGGTCAAAGCCGGGTTGACGCTTGCAGGGGTCTGTGATGAGGTGTTTGTTCTTGACCACGGCTGACTGCCAACTCTGTTTCCAAGAGTCTGGAACAGAGAAGTTCAGTGTAGGCGTAGGGGACCAGATTGGGTGACGAGACGTCAAGCGTTGGACAGGGTGGGCGAAGATCTCCGCGTATATTGGCAGGTCCGGTCGAGCGTAGACGTGGGAAATGAACTTAGATGATGCCGCATCCCGACGAATATCTGGCGGGGCGATGTTGCTAAGAACTGGCAGCCATGGGACCGGGGTGGAACGGATGGTTCCAGAAATGATCCTCATGGAGGAATATAATTTGGAATCGACCAAGTGGACATGGGGGCTACGGAACCATCCTGGGGCACAGTATTCTGCAGTGGAATAGCATAATGCCAGAGAGGATGATCGCAGTGTGGAAGCGCTCGCGCCCCATGAGGAGCTGGCCAGTCTTGCAATGATGTGATTCCTCGCGCCCACCTTTGCTGCAGTTTTTATGAGATGTTCGTGAAATGACAGAGTGCGATCGAGAGTAACGCCAAGATAGACTGGCTGGGCTTCATGCCGGATTCTCGTATCGCCAAGCTGCACATTAAGCTCACGCGAGGCCGAGGCATGGTGTCGATGGAAAACAGATGATATCGTTTTTGCAGTGCTAGGGATTAGTCGCCATTTTTTACAGTCATCAGATATCAGAGACATGTCTTTCGAGAGTGTTTCCTCGAGGATGTCGAACTCTGATGCCTGAGTGTGATAACGCACTGGAGCATCATTATCAATATCCTTTTATTAATTAGTTTAATAGCGACATAATGTTTTCCTTCCCCTTAAAGAAAATAATGCAGATTTGACAACAGACTATTACTTTTGTGTACTTTGCAAAATTAAAAAAAAATTCTTTTAACTTTTACTCAGAAAGGTTAAGGGAAATATATCGCTCATTACAAGCATCAGAATTAATCATAACAGTTATCAAATCATCATAATTTTTAAACAGGTATAATAATGTAGTAATTTTCCTTACGAGTTCTCACTTTCCTTTTGTTCTCCCTATGACTTAAATTAGTCTTTAAAAAGCTCAGTTTTATAAAATGTGAAAGCTAAACAATTGGATCCTACAGAAATTCTCTAGTCCAAAGTCAAAGTTCCATTTGGAATTGGTTTAGAATGTCAGCTTGTAGACAGACACGTAAGTAGTTGAACTGTCTTTGGAACGCTCACTTGCCTAAAAATGAGGAAATTTATAAGTAAATGAACAATCATTTCTCTATAAATCACCCCCTGTTGCACCAGCCGAGTGACCAAGTCAAATCAATTTGGAGTCAAGATATTTTTCTGATATCATTACAATAGTAGGTGGAAATGTCTCTACAAATGATCCAAATTGTAAGGAAATGCTTTATAACCTCAGCCTCTACTTGTCAGTCAATAACTGTAGATTTTATTCACTTGAATTTTAAAATGTACATATTTTTATGATATAAAATAAAATGAGCACAGTTAGTACATCAGGATATGGTTGTGCAAAGTCAGAAAGAGTGAGTTCAAAATTAGCTCCCTGTCAAATTTCACCACTGCATTAGAGTGCTAGTTTCAAAATTACCATGTAGATAATAAACAATAATGGAAGCAAACATAATTAATATGGTTTAGTTGTGACTTCTACATTAATTGTTACTATTTTTGACAAGTTAAAAATGTGGTCACTTTCCTATGTTTGTGAATTATTATAACATTTGCTACTAATTTATTGCAGATAAGCTTCATCTTTAAAGGACTTGCCATAAATCATGAATCTACATTTCTAATGCAACAAGTTAACTTCACAGTTTACCAACTACATTTATACATATACATATAAACATATATATGGCTAATTCTTTACAATGCAGCCATTGTACCATTCATATATATATTATTCTTTCTTTGTTGGACCCCTTCTAAATATTTTAAAACACATATGTGCATGCATGGATGTATGCTATGTCCATCAATAAAAAATTAGTTACTTTGGAATGAGTAAGTTACAAACTCAATATTAAATTGTTATTATTTATATTCATGTATAACAGATGATAGGCTGATTAATCAGATTAGACAGAACTGTTATTCATTAAATACTTTTGTGAAAATTTATTATAAGAAAGATCACAGAATAAAGAAAGTCTAAGGCTATTAAGTAAAAGACATCTTTTGAAAAAATATTCATTTACTGAATGAATGTGAGTATCTATATTAATGTAAATATTCCAACTCATTCATTCATGATACTTTTTTGAATACTGTATTTTCAGTAGCCTTATTATCTGTTGAGATCATACATTTGCATTTTGTAATTTTGCATCTACTAGGCACCCACAAGTGATGACTGAGCAATTTACATGACTGATAAAACAGAACAGTAGATACTTAAGTAATTAAATATTTATTTTAAATTGGTATTCTAATTATATATTCAAATACTTAAATATATATTGAATATCTAGACCTAATTTCAACTATTGTTATTAGATCTAATAATTATTTGTGAAAATTTAGACCTTAATTTAGATGACTGCTAAGTATAAAATACACAGTGTATTTCATAAACCAGCTACAAAAGCAATGGATAGTATCACAATGTTGATTTTGTACTGATTAAATATAATTTATATAAACAATTTAAATTAATTCTATTCTTAAAGCTAAATTTTAATGTTTTTTTACATTTTTTGTGTGAATATAAGAAAATGAAAAGAAGGAAACGGGGCTAATATTGGAAAAGTACTTAATGATTCTTGTCACAGAGTTAAATCATTAATATTCATGAATTTCACCAGGATCCATCTTATATGCAAAAGAAGCATTTTCCTTTATAACTTGAAGGTTACCAGCAAAAAAATGCTCCAAGCATCTTTTAGTTCTAGTGTGACGTGAGATCTAGATTTATTTTTTAGGAATGTCTTTAGGTGAAAACAAGAATCCCTAATCCAAGTGGATATTCATAATTAAAATAATTTTTCTAACTTAGTTAAGAGGGCACTAACTTCTTTTGCTATATTGTTTAATTCTTACAACTCACTGTGCCATCAATAACTCCAGAACAAAAAGAAAACAATTAACAGGACCCATAAACAGATCTGCAGCTACTCTGAAATACCTTCCAAGTTACTTCTCTGTGTTTAAGCAGCTTTCACTACTCACAGAGCAACAAAGACCTTTCTTTGACTTTGTGGAGTTATTTTATAGATAAGAAATAGAGATTTAAATCGATATTGATTAGTACAATTTCTGACTTCACTAAATTAAATTGTTTTCAAAATCATTTGAGATTAGTTACTTAACTACTTTGTTCTGGACTTCATCTCTAAAACTAAATTAATAACAATAATAATAAAGCAAATGCACCATATAGAACTTGAGATTTATAAAATATCTCATATGAATTCTGTACTATTGACACTCCCATTTATTCCCTTTTCAAAACATTTCTATTATTTTAAGACATTTATTATATGACATAATGTGTTTTTATTAAGTTTGTCTCAACTCTACATTTTGACCAAGAATATTATTTGATAACATAAAAATGCAAGACATATTTATTTTTATTTTGATTATAATGGTATTAGTGTCTTGATTTTCTTAACAGAAATATTCAATCACATACCAGTTATATCATAGCAAATATATACATATGAAGGCTTTGGTAATAAAAGCATATAATATTATACATTTCACCAGAAATTTCAAGGATTCTTAATTTCATTTGGGAAATAAGACATTTCATTGATTTACTCTTACAAGTAATCTAAGAAAATCCTCTGAATTTCTCGTAAATTAAACACAAAACAAAAGCATGAAAATGCCTTTAAGAAAGAGCCTAAGACAGTCATCATTTCTTGTTTGTTTCACTTTTCTAGCCCTGTGTCTGTGCTATTGAACTGCATGAATACAAGATAGAAAACAAGCTACTTCTGAAAGCCTTTGTTTTCAAAAGTAAGAATGTTCACTCAGGAAATTCTAAGACAAAATGCTGTTAGGATATTTAAAAATCATCAATTCCAGTAACTGTTTAATAAAATGACTGCATTAATCAAAGATTTGTTTTGTTTTTCTTCATTTTTGGCACAAGGATAACATTTGTCATCTCACCAAGATAGGTCTATCTACAAAAAAATTAAATCCACCTGAAAGACCCCCTACTCCTTATGCCACCTCTCTCCCTTTTCTCCCTCCGTAGAGTCCTTTGCTTTGGTGTAATATTCCAAACCAGTCCAAATTTTATTTTATGTTTTCCCTTTCTTTTCTTGTTTAATAACTTTTTTTAAATTTAGTTTTCCTTTTGTTGCCCTTGTTGTTTTCTTAGTTTTTATTGTTACAGTTATTATTGTTGTTATTGATGTTGTTGTTGTTAGGACAGAGAGAAATGGAGAGAGGAGGGGAAGATAGAGAGGAGGGAGAGAAAAATAAACACCTGCAGACCTGCTTCACAGCCTGTGAAGGGACTCCCCTGCAGGTGGGGAGCCAGAGCTTGAACCGGGATCCTTATGCCCGTCCTTGCGCTTTGTGCCACATGCGCTTAACCCACTGCACTACTGCCGGACTCCCGTTTATTAAGTTTTACCCGTGAGTGGGCTCATCCCAAATTCATCCTTCTCTTGCTGGCTTATCTTACTTAACAGAGTTCCTTCATACTCCACTGAAGATGAGGTGAAGAAGGTGAATTCAGTATTTTTAGTAGCTGTGAGTATTGAGCCGTGTATATACACTATAGTTTTCTTAGCCACTTATCTTTTGTTGGACACCCGAGTTTCTTTGGAATTTGAGCTATTATAACTTGTGCTGTCATGAACATAATTACACACATATCTCTTTGAATGGGAGTATTTGTTTCCATAGGATATGTCTCCAGAAGAGGAATTGTCAGGTCATCTGATAGGGAGATTTATGTTTCTTTTGTTTGCTTGTTTTACGTTTAATTTTATTATGGTCCTGTTGTTTCTCCTAGAACAGTCAAAGGGAGGTGAAAAGTTGTGCCTTTGTCTTAAGACTATAGCATGAACCATTAATTCCGAATAAAGTTAAAACAATAAAAATCAGGTCTGTAATATTATAACACACTGTAAAATTTGGACTGTATGTCAAACAGCAAATAAACAGTGAATAAAAGTTATCAAGTTGTTGCTCCTTATTTAACTTGAGAAAAAAAGTTTTGGCTATTTTATTTTATTTTATTTTATTTTATTTTATTTTATTTTATTTTATTTTTACCAGAGCACTACTCAGCGCTGGCTTGAAAGCCACTGTAGTGGTGCAGGAGACTGAATTTGGGACTTTGGAGCCTCAGGCAACAGTCTTTTTGCATAACCATTATGATTATGCTATCTCCCCAGCCTGGCTTTTGTTTTTTAACCTCTTTATTTTTTATTGTTGTCACCAGTGCTTCACTGTTCAAGACTTAAAATTTTTTCGGTAAGAAAGAGAGAGACAGAATGAAAGATGGCACAATGCCTAAATTTGTCCTCGTAGATTGGAGATCGGCTTGAATTTAGGTCAAGCGCACGGCAACTTTCCTAAGAAAGTTAACCTGCGGGTCCCACCCCTTCCATTTAGTGTATTCATGTGTTCTCTACTTTATAGACTAATTTAATCTTGTTCTAGATATTTTTCCCTGCCTTCATTTGTTTCCCGAAAAGACAATTGTCATCTTTATGATGAGAATTAAGTAAGCTGGCATCAAAATACCTGGCTTCATGGTCTACTTGATTAGTGATCACTCAAGAGTTACAAGCAATTCTCTGATGAGTAAGTATTGTATAAGAGCTTTGCTTAAGGAGAGTGGCAGTATGAGGAGACAGTGATGGCACTCTTGGCTGAACATACACATTACACATACTATATACAAATACTGAGGTTTGAGACCCACTCCCTACCTGCAGTGGGGAGGTGTCGTTTCACAAGTAGTGGAGGTCTTCAGGTGTCTATCTTGTTCTCATCTTCTCTACCCACCTTCTTCCCTCTTTATTTCTCTCTATCCTAATAAATAAAATAAAAAGAATAAAAGAAAAAAAAAGAAAGAAAGATGGCTTTCAGGAGCAGTGGATTCATGATACTAGCATCAACACTGGTGGCTAAAAAAACGCAGGCTCACCTTCAGCACTCCACATCACCTGTGTGTTGCCCTGTCACTCTCACAGCTGATGGGTAGGTGTCCATTACACTCTCATTTTTCATCTGTATGTCTGAAATTTATTGTGAGCCTCATAATAAAATATATTTCCTCAATTTTATAGTACAATATACAGTTCACTACTGAATAAATATTTATAAATATATTAAATTCTATAAATGATCCAAAGGTGACATTAAACTATCTAAAAATGATTAATAAACCCACTTCTCATTTATTGACAAAATTTCAGGAGCTTCTATCAGCTTCTATCAAAATTTCAGGAGCTTCTATCAGAGCTAAGGAGAAAAAAATGATTTATATGTGATTTTAAGACGATATTTGTATTTTTTTGTGTTTTTTTAAATATTTATTTACTTATTCCCTTTTGTTATCCTTGTTGTTTTACTGTTGTAGTTATTGATGTCGTCACTGTTGGATAGGACAGAGATATTTGTATTTTCTACTTGTATTGACATCTGGCCATCCATATGAATTGTATAAACATACTTGAGGCACTAAAGGTCCCAAGTTCAATTCAAACAATCACCATAAGCTGGAGCATAGCAGTGCTCTGGTAGAAAGAAAGAAGAGACAGAGTGAGAGAGAGAGACAGGAAAAGAAATAAATGATTGTATTATGTAATCTTTAAAATAATTTCTGAATGCAGTATCATTTAGGAAGAATGCACATTGCTTGAAAATGTCAGATGCCACATAGATTTTGATTGCTGTCTCTAGTTACTGTTGCTGTTATCACTTCTTTATCAGACTTTAATTGTTAGTCTGCGTTCAACATGCATTACAATTCAAATAGATATTTGAGATGCTCCATGAAGCAGTCACTATTATTTTCCTACATCTTTTTCTATTTATTCTTCTTATTATGTTTACAACTAAGAAGTTTACTATTTAGGCGGCAGGATGTTATGAATTTCACTTTCACCATTATTGAGCCAAACACTTCATGCAGTTTAGAGATTTGAATATATATATATATATATATATATATATATATATATATATATATGGATAAAAAATCCTCACACAGGAAAGAAGAACATAAACATAGAGAAATACAAAATAAAATGTTCTATTAAGTCTAAGCAAAGGTTTGCATTCATTTCTTTTTTTCTTATTTTATTTGGATATATTTTTTAATATCTTTATTTATTTAGTGGATAGAGACAGCCAGAAATTGAGAGGGAAGTGGGTGGTAAAGATGGGAGAGAGACAGAGAGACACCTGCAACACTGCTTCACCACTTGCAAAGCTTTTCCTCTGCAGGTGGGGACTGGGGGCTTGAACCCGGATCATTGAGCATTGCGACATGTGCGCTCAACCAGATGCGCCACCACCCAGGCTCATTTTATTTGGATAGTCACATTATAGTACTAAATATATAATGTTGAAAAGGACTTAACTTTTTTTCATAAAATACATCATTCTCCAAGAAGGCAGGCATGAAGAAAACTTTTGTTGTGAGCTGTGTTGCAAAGCTACTGTATGTACTTGGTAATGTAAAATTCAGGTGTGAGATTAAGTTTGTCTAACAAATAGTTTAAAATAATACATAGAGGAGGCATTTGCTGAATATTTAAAAAAAGAGTAAGACTTTGATCAGAATTAAGACACCGGAGCTTGGGAATTCTAGAAATATGATTATCATTGTCCAGGTTAAGAGGTATAAAAATGTATGGTGTGTTTTTGAAATTGCAAGCAAATTCACTTAAGTTAATTATCAGTCCTGTTATTTAGCTTTCACTGTTCTGCTCGACCTGAATAAATCTTTCCTGTGGATATCCTGTTGTCACTTCTCATGCAGTACATTCTGATTTCTGCCTTTCAGTTTCTACAGAGTAGATATGCAGAATACAAATATTTTAATTTTAAAATAATTGAGTTAAATAATGAATACACAAAAGAGAATTGCAAAATAGGAAGAAAAATAATACCCCTTTAGATGAGCGACATCCCTAGGTAAAAGAAAACATTTCTCTAAAATTCTTGATTTAATTAATTTCTTTTTAAGTCAAGAATATAAAATAACATAACTGTAATAGTGTACAAGATGGACAACTATATTAAGCATTTTAGTGTTACAGCAAGTTACACAATATATGTTATTTTGAATTTCATGTGTGGACATTTATTTGCATCCAGTTTAGTCTTTTAAAGAAACATCCACCTTTCCATTATAAAATGTATTTTTTTGTGAGAAAGATTTTCTGCCAATCAGTATGCTAATATTGAAAAGGTCAATTTTTCTTTCCATGAAAACGTTCAGTCATTGTATTCTTTATATCTCAGATTCTTCTGAGCAATAATTAATTTAATTAAACCAATTCTGAAGCTGTGGGTTATCATAAACCATAACCTTTCAAAGAGCTTTTGTATTTTCCCTCAGATTTACCTCAGTTGTCATATTCTAATGGCATCACATAAAGGAATACTATTAAGAATTCGTGGTGTTAATAAAACACTATGCTCCTGCCAACTGCATTGTAAGGAGAATGAAAGCTACTGTATTTTAAGACAAACAGACTTTGGCACAGTGAATCACAAAAGATCAAGACTGATGTGGATAAATATACAAACTGACATATTAACCTTAAACATTTCGCATGTTTACATCAGGGTTCACCCTTTTACTGTTTTAGTTATTTCCATAAAAAATGAATTGCAGGTAGAAAAATGTAGATGCTATATTATAGATTAAAAGGTGAGAGAGATACAGTATCAACTGTTTAGCATTCAAGATGGCTAACTTTTCATTAGCGGATAATTTTCCAGTGATATGCCATTTATTTCACTCCTCCTATTAACAAAAACCATCTTTATTCAGCATTAATTTGCTTAATATACTGTCAGACTCTCCTGAAATAACTATAACTATAGAACAATATTTTGATATTGTGAATACAATATTGTCTCAAGTCTATAGTATTTTATTTTAAATAAATTATTTTCAATATGTATTTTAAAAGCATATGCTATATAATTATACAATTTTTAGTCAAATACATTTTTTGTTGCATCTGGAACATTTTTTTTTAATCACAGAAGTAAAATTTCAATGCTACAGAAATTTTGGAAAATTAAAAATATATTTTAATCTATAATTTTCAAGTAAAACACAGCACTGTGGTTCTGTGTATTTCTTCCTCAAAATTTACATGGGATATTACCCAAAGTGAATTAATAGTTTTATAATATCTTTCTTAAATTTACCCTTATTATAAGTGTTTCCTGGTTTTTGATAACTATCATATTTTGAATTTATGAGAAAAAAAATTTTTTAGAAGATTCAATGAGAGCTACAAGAGTGTTTAAAATGCAGAGAAAGGGATATGTACCTACTTTTTTTTTTTTTTTTTTTTTTTTTACTGCCAGGGTACTGCTCAGCTTTGGTTTATATTGTTGCATGCAGGGCATTGAACCTGGGGCCTTGGAGTCTTGGGCATGATACTCCATTTGCATAACTATTGTGCTATCTCCCCCACTCTCTGCTTTTTTCCTTTTGTTGTTATGTACCCTGTTGTTATGTACTGATATGTCTCTGTTGGCATATGATTTATTATTTATTTGCTATTTATTTATTTATCTTGCCTACCAGACTAGAAGTTACCAAGAGATGATGTTAACACTGTCACTTTCTTTATTGGCCATAACAACTGATATATAGCAAACTATCAAGCAGCTGCTTTCTATGTGAAAGTTAGGTGAACAAGATGACATCAAAATCTTTATACATCTGTAATATTTTAAAAGAGTAAACTATTGGAAAACTTTCAATGGAATACTTTTAATTTGTACATAAAAATTCACAAACTTTTTAACTCCTATCTATTTGTTTATTGTATACATGAGTACTCATACAGCATTACAAGTAGAGTCAGATGTTTCTACTGCAAATGAGTATTACTGTTTGCTTTTAAACCAGTAACCACTGTCTATTTCTCTAAAGAAAATATTATAGCATAGTAGTTATCATATGTTGAACTGTGTCTCTCAAAAAATGATAGGTTTCATTCCTAATTCCCAATGTGTTATAATGCTATTTATCCAAGGGGTTATTGACGATATTAATAGTTAAGATAAAGTCATGATGGAGGAATGTGTGATCCTTAGAAGAAGAGAAAAAAGGACAGAGATAAACATACAAAGGCCACACTGATAGCATTGATGTCAGAGGAAGTAACTGAAATGCTACATCCAAAATGTCAAGGAAACCCAACAAACAACAGAAGCAGGAGGAGAATATAATACTGTTGACAACTTTATTTATGACTTTCAGACTCTTAAATTATGAGATGATATTTTTTCTTTCTTTTAGTTTATTATCATTTATTATGCTAAAATTCAATTTTATATCAAACAAATCCAAAAATAAATCATTTGAATAAACACTTGCTTTTAAAACTTTGATATTGTTTTATATAATTTTAATAGTGATTGTATAATGACTGACAAAATTGTGGGATAAAAGGGGTACAATTCCATAGAATTCCTACCACCAGACCTCCATATCCCATCCCCTCTATTGGAAGCTTTACTATTCATTATGCCTCTGGGAGTAGGGACCATAGATCTTTATGGGGTGCTGAAGGTGGGAGGTCTGGCTTCTGTAATCGCTTCTCCATTGGACCATACCCCCAGGTCAGTCCATACCCCCAGCCTGTTTCTGTCTTTCTCTAGTGGGGCAGGGCTCTGGGGAGAGGAGTCTCTGGGACATTTTGGTGAGGCCCTCTGCCCAGGGAAGTGAGGTTGGCATCATGGTAACGTCTGCAACTTGGTGGCTAATGTAAAGAAGAACAAATTGTTTAATAATCAGAAACCTAAAGGTAAAAGTATAGCAGATGAAATGGGGAGTCTTCATGTTGGAAGGAGCTAGAAAGCTGATTTTTAGGTATATCCAAGAGGCCCATGACTTTACTAATTTTTGCCTGAGCTCCACAGCTAATGTGCAAGTGGGCTAGGCATATTGGTGAGACAATATTTTTCTGTTGTCTTATGTCACTTAAGTAGTGGGGACTTGTTATAGTAGCTGCTATTTTCTGGACTTCTGGCCCCCCAAATTCATATATTGCAACCTAACCCTGTAGTGATGGTAGCAGGATATGGGACGTGTGGAGATGAATGGTCATACACAGTCATGTCCTTCATATCAGAGTAACTCTTTTGTTAAAGAGAATCAAGAACCTTCCCCTGGCCCTTCTGCTCTATGTGACTTCATTGAATGAAGGCTATTTAAGAGAACAGAACTTCATCCAAAGCACAAGTAGGTCATACAGGCACACAGATCTTGAATATCCATGCTTTGGAACTATGAGAAATAAATGTATATTATTTTAATTTTCCCAGGCTGTAACATTTTGCTTTAGCTTTATTATTTTAAATTGTTTATTAATTATAATTAATGGAAATATATCCAAAATGGAATATATATAAAAAATATGTTAACAGAACTTCCCTATTATGACCAGAAATTCTAAGAAATATCCTCTCACAAATATAAAACTAATCCTTAATTTTATTATTAAAACAACAAATAGAAATATTTCAGGTAAAGAAACAAGTCATGTACAAACAAATGTTATGCATGTACAAACTATTGTATTTACTGGCTGGTGACTGTAAAGCATTAATCCCCCAATAAAGGAAAAAGAAAGTTAAAAAAAAGAAGAAGAAGAAGCAAGGCATAAAACTCTATATTTACAGATGAAAGCTACCTCACATGAGATGCATACAAACGAGAAGAAAGAAGAAAATCATAAATCTTTGTTATCATCCAATGTTTGTGGACATTAATAGTGATTTGGTTTCAATGGTAAATGTTTTTCCTTTACCAAAGGTAAATCAATTTCACTTAATTTGTGATGATCTGTTTCGATGTCACAGACAATCATCCTTTTGCATCTCAGTATTGTAAACATATATCTAAGTCATGTGTAAGACAATAACATGCCTTATTTTTATCATCTTGAATTAATTTCTTGACTTTGAACACTCAAAATAAAATGGATTTGCATTTTTAAATTTAAATCACCATCAGAGATCAGTTGTAATATCTTAAATTTGCATTTAGATGATACAGAGATTTATCTTAGAAATCTATGATCCAGACTTGGTATTTTGGCAGTAAATGTAAACTGTCAGAAACAGAGCTTTATAAATAGCAGGCTGCAATGGAGAACAGTATTTGTAAGTGCAGGACACCCTGTGTGTGATACTTTTGTCATGCATATGTTTAATGTTGTTTGTTGAGCACATGAACAAGATTGGTGAGCTGCCCATGTCCCCTGTGTTTGGCAAGTAGTGAAGCATGACAACCTATAGGCTATCTTTGCCTCTTTCTGTTGTCCTTGATGACAGCATCTAATAGCAACTCTCTGACTCTTAGCATTCTTATTCAGTAAGCTTGAATGGTCATGATGTCTTCCCAGTTTCCCACCAGACAATTCTCTGGGAACTTGAATTTACTTTTTATTAACCACAAAGACCTCTCCATTTGTTTAGTCTTCTCAAACTGTATCTAACTTTCAAAATTCAGCAAATTGATGGCACACAGTCCAATACAATACATTTCTTTGTAAGATCCCCTTAAAAGCTTGTGCACTTAAGGGAAATCAATACCGCTTGATGTGGTTTTGTGGCTCCCAGTCTCTTGGATACTAAATTCAGCTTGATCTGATCCGTCATTATTAGTGACTTCAAGTTGCAGTTTAGTCATC
Organism: Erinaceus europaeus; assembly: GCF_950295315.1. NCBI lineage: Eukaryota > Metazoa > Chordata > Mammalia > Eulipotyphla > Erinaceidae > Erinaceus > Erinaceus europaeus. The sequence goes on from NC_080175.1 coordinate 91,505,420, forward strand.
TAAATCGGTGAGTAAGGGCCTTCGGCTCCTCATGTGCTTGAGACTCACCCATACTGACATATATATGTATGATAAATCCAAAAATAGTCTTCTGTTATAATACAATATCATGAAGTAAAAAAAAATAGTTTCAAAGTATTATTAAATCAATTTTGTAAGTAGCCCTAATTTGGCTATAAGTATACTCTAAGAAAGTCAGGAGATACAGGACAAGTTTGTTTCCATTCTCCCGAAAGGGCAAATATTAGGGGGAGAACACTCAGAAGTAGTAGGGTTGACTTAGAAAAAAAAAAAAAGACAGAACCATAGAATAAGTAGATAAGTAGGCACAAGGCAGGGGTAGATAGCATAATGATTATGCCAAGAGATTCTCATGACTGTGACTCCAAAGTCCTAGGTTCAATCCCCTGCACCACCATAAATCAGAGTTGAGCAGTGCTCTAGATAAAAAAAAAAAGGAATAAATGGGTAAGTCTATATAAATATAGATATAAATAATAGTCAACCCGTATCTATGATCTTGAGAGAATGCAATTTCCAGTGGAGGGAATGGGAATGCAGAACTCTGGTAGTGGGAAAAGTATGGAATTATACACCTGTTATCTTACAAATTTGGAAATCAATATCAAGTCACTTATACATTTGTAATGATAAATAAATAAACTTTAAAAATAAAAGTACTGGATGATCTCACTTACAGGTGCAACTTAAGAAACAAGGACGCAAGGGGTAAACACCAGAATGGGTTTCTTTGGTACCGTCTATAGAAGCCCCACGTGGTGTCTGGCTACCAGTAGTCATGCATCCAAGACAAGTGTTCAGAGATTGAAACACTTCTTAGAACTAAGTTTTTCAGTTTGATTTTTTTTTTAATTCTACAAAATTTTTCAAGTTTTTGTATACTAAAGTTATATATTCAAACTGTTTATGAGCTCTGATTCATAGAATTGAAATGACTATTTTGTATGTATGACTTTTGAAGAGAGTTAATAATATATTTGAAAAAGGCATTCTAAAAAAGATAAGTGGAACAAAAATGATAACTTAAACGTGTGTTTCATCTCTAGAGACCATACAAATAGATCAATACAGACATTATTTCCACGAGCCTTCAAACTACCAGATTATAAAGGAATAGCTATTCAGATCAGTTTGATTTTAAAACTCTTTTTTATGAAATTCAGTGTTGTCAGTGTCAATAGATATATAATGAAATAATAAATGTATCGTTAATGTCTTGAAACCCTAATTTCAAAGTATTCGACAAAGCCAAGAAACTAACCAATTCCTTTACTTACTAGATAATATCTACATTCAGGAGTAGGTAGGCTTCACTTGAGAATTTCCAGCACACCTAATAAAATGATAGTCCACTGTTTTTCATGTGCAGCTTAAAAATAGTTCCTTAAGCATCTCTAAACTTCAGAATAAATATTTACTAGGCTTAGGTTTTCGTTATTGAAGAAACATACTACGGACTTTACTGAAATGTGTACACACAAAGCCAGTACTAGTGATAAAGACTGATCACCCTGCATTTTAACACCAGAGTTAATACTGTGTTGAGGGTCCAAATATTATCCAGTATTAATGTTTACTATGGCCACCTAGAAGTAAAAACAACGCTTTCTCTTATTGTCTTTTTTTTTCTTAAGTTTTACCAAAGACTGTACTGTAAACCATCAACCCTCCTCCACGATGCAAAATTAGAAATCTGAATTCTAGAACTTTTTTTCTGCTTTCTAATATGAGTATCTTTGAGCCTCTTGCTTATCTCAAGTTTTTGACCATCAACACATTGTTGGTTAAGCTATGAAAATATTATTTTTATTTCAGGAGATTTGTGATGACCCTACAAGTAATGAATGTGAAGAAAGTATACAGAGAAAGTGATTTTTAAAAATATTTATTTATTTATTCATTCATTTCCTTTTGTTGTTCTTCTTGTTTTATTGTAATTATTGTTATTGTTGTCGTCATTGTTGGACAGGACAGAGAGAAATGGAGAGAGGTGGGGAAGACAGAGGAGGGGAGAGAAAGATAAGACACCTGCAGACCTGCTTCACTGCTTGTGAAGTGACCTCTCTGGTGGGAAGCCGAGGGCTCGAACAGGGATCCTTAGGCTGGTCCTTACACTTCGTGCCACGTGCACTTAACCCGCTGCGATACCGCCCGACTCCTAGAGATAGTGATTTCTAATGCTGCATGCCTGAGACATTTTTAATGTTATAATGCAATGTCACTTCACACAGTTTTAAAGAAAAACTTTGACAGGTTATTGCAAGCACGGGTTTTGCCCTTAGTAAGAATAGTTATGTTTTATGTATATAAAAAGGCGTTATGAATTATTAATATTAAATATCTACATAGACAAATACATTCACTAAATGTCAATTATCTGTAAAAAATTACCTTAAACTATAAATTTATTAATCCTCACAGCAATATGGTGTTTTAAGCAGAATTTATTCATTCAAAATCTGGATGAGAAAAGTAATCCTCAGGGTTATAGAATAAGCATATTTCCAATAATTCTTTTCCGGTCTATTGTGAGTGCCTGTTACATCTTTAAACATCATGAATTTCATTGAGGCGGAATTGATTTATCGAAAGAATACTTGAAGACAGGTAATTTTCAAACATCTTTAAAACTATTCTAAATTAATTTCTTTAAAATATATGCAAAGCCCAGAAAGACAACTGATCTGAATAATACAATTTCCAGTCAAACCCTGCATCCCCCAACCCTCTGGAGGAAGCTGCATTGCTTGGTATCATCCCTTCACCCTGTGTCTCTCTCTAACTGAAAGAGCAGACTCAGAGAGTGAAGCCCCACTGAAGTCCAGAAATAACAATTAACTAGCCAGCTAACTAAAAAGTACAGTCTAAAAACATTATCAAAGCCACTGTTTAGTCTGAGAAATAGCGTAGTAGTTATGCAAGGCTTTTGTGCCTGAGGGTTTAAAGTCCCAGGTGCAATTCCTTTCTTCTTTTTTTTTTAATATTTACTTATTTATTTATTCCCCTCTGTTGCCCTTGTTATTATATTGTTGTAGTTATTATTGTTGTTATTGATGTCATTGTTGTTGAATAGGACAGAAAGAAATGGAGAGATGAAGGGAAGACTGAGAGGGGGAGAGAAGATAGACACCTGCAGACCTGCTTCACCGCCTGTGAAGCGACGCCCCTGCAGGTGGGGATCCGTATGCAGGTCCTTGCGCTTTGCATCACCTACGCTTAACCCGCTGTGCTACGGTCGGACTCCCCCAGGCGCAATTCCTAACACGCCAGATCTGAACTCCAGTTCCGTTAAGACCTGAAAAAAAAAGGGTCGGCGGTAGCACGGGTTAAGTGCACGCAAGGACCTGAGTAAGGATCATGGTTTGATCCCCGGCTCCCCACCTGCAGGGCAGTTGCTTCACAAGCAGTGAAGCAGCTCTGTAAGTGTCTTTCTCTCCCCTTCTCTGTCTTCCCCTCCTCTCTCAATTTCTCTCTGTCCTATCCAACAACGACGACAACAACAACAATAAAAACTACCACAACAATAAAACAACAAGGGCAACAAAAGGGAGGAAAAAAGCAAAAAAAAAAAGACCAAGAAGAGGGGAAAAGGGAACACGTCTAGGGGACCAGGTAGTAGTGGCACCCCTGGGTTGAGCGCATATGTTAACATTGCATAAGTACAATATGTAAAATGTCCACATTATTCATAAGCCACAAGGTCTTATGATTTCAGAGAACACAAGGTCAGTATTTTCATGTAAATCTTATTATATACTTACAGATTTTTTCAAATACTCCTCATATGTTAGACTCATACCTATACACTGCTTTTGACTAGACACTTGATATCTCCACCTGAGGAATTTACATCAAATTATTTCTGGAAATTTTACCATTATAAAAACGTATTTTATATTCCTCCTCAGATTAGGTACTAGACAGGGCTGCCCACTATCACCAATACTAGTCCACATACTGTTGGGAATTCTTGCCATAGTAATCAGGCAGGGGCAAGGAGTTAAAGGGATACATATTGGAAAAGAAGTCAAACTCTCACTCTTTGCAGATGAAATGACAGTATACATAGCAAAACCTAAAGAATCCAGAAGGAAGCTTTTGGAAATTATCAAGCAATATAGTAAGGTGTCAGGCTACAAAATTAACATTCAAAAGTCAGTAATGTTCCTCTATGCAAACACTAAGGTAGCAGAAGAAGAAATTCAGAAATCAATTCCTTTTACCATAGCAACAAAAACAATAAAATATCTAAAAATAAACCTAACCAAAGAAGTGAAAGACTTATATACTGTAAATTATGAGTCACTATTCAAGGAAATTGAAAAAGACACAAAGAAGTGGAAAGATATTCCATGTTTATGTGTTGGAAGAATTAACATCATTAAAATGAATATACTATTCAGAGCCATATATAAATTTAATGCAATCACCATCAAGATCCCAACCAATATTTTAGGAGAATAGAATAAAAGCTACAAATGTTTATCTGGATCCAGAAAAGACCTGGAATTGCCAAAACAATCTTGAGAAGAGAGAACAGAACTGGAGGTATCACACTCCCAGATCTCAAATTGTATTATAGGACCACTGTCATCAGAATTGCTTGGTATTGCACCATGAATAGACACATTGGCCAGTGGAATAGAACTGAGAGCACAGAAATAAGCCCCCCCCCCCACTTAAGGACATCTAATCTTTGACAAAGGTGCCCAGACTATTAAATGGGAAAAGATGAGTCTCTTCAACAAATGGTGTTGAAAAAATTGAGTTGAAACCCTGCAGAACAATGAAGCTGAACCACTGTATTTCACCAAATACAAAAGTAAATTTGGAATGGATTAAGGACTTGCATGTTAGACCAGAAACTATCAAATACTTAGAGGACAGTATTGGCAGAACTCTTTTTGATATAAATTTCAAAGGCAACTTCAATGATATGAATCCAATAATAAAGAAGAAGAAATAAAAAATAAAACAATGGGATTATAGCAATTTAAAAATCTGCACAGCAAATCTCCCAGAGTGAGAGAAGATCTTTACATGGCATACATCAGACAAGAGGCTAATAAGCAAAAGATATAAAGAATTTGCCAAACTTTACAACAAGAAAACAAATGACCCCATCCAAAATGGGGAGAGAATGATGACCAGAATATTCTGCATAGAAGAGATCCAAAAGACCAACAAACATATGAAAAAATGCCCCAAGTCATTGATTGTCAGAATAATGCAAATAATGACAACAATGAGATATCACTTCACTCCTGTGAGAATATCATATATCAGAAAAGGTAGCAGCAACAAATGCTGAAGAGGTTGTGGGGACAAAGGAACCCTCCTGCACTGCTAGTGGGAATGTCAACTGGTCTAACCCCATGGAGAGCAGTCTGGTGAACTCTCAGAAAGCTAGAAATGGACCTACCCTATGATCCTGCAATTTCTCTCCTGAGGATATATCCATAGGAACCAAAGACTTCCATCCAAAAAGATTTGTGTACACCTATGTTCATAAGCAGTGCAATTTATAAAAGTCTAGAAGCAACTCAGGTGGTCAACAAGAGATGAGTGGCTGAGTGAGTTGAGGTCTGTATACACAGTGGAATGCTATTCGTCTATTAAAAATGATCAATTCACCTTCTTCACCTCATCTTGGATGGAGCTTGAAGGAATCAAGTTCTTCTTCTTCTAGCGTTTGCCCTTCTTCCGTAGCCAGTCAACAGCGTCAGGCTGAAAGCTGTCAGGAGCTGCTTGTTGCTGGCTTTGAAAGTGACTGGGATCCATGTGGATTCAGTAGGCTAGGAAGGATCATCAGTTTCCCCAATGAACGGGTACTCACGGGATGCACCACGAGAAGGTCCATCCAATGCATCCCATGGAATCAAGTTAAGTGAAATAAATCAGAAACAAAAGGATGAACATGGGATGATCTCATTCAGAGTCAGAAGTTGTAAAACAAGATCTAAAGGGAAAGCAGAACTTAGCCTGGACTTGGTGTACGTACTGCACTAAAGTAAAAGACGCTGGGGCTGGTGGGGGCTGGGGGGGCCGGTTCAGCCCCTGGAACATGATGGCAGAGGAAGACTTGGTGAGGGTTGAATTGTTATGTGGAAAACTGGTGTTATGCATGTACAGACTATTGTATTTTACTTTTGACTGTAAACCATTAATCCCCCAATAAATAAATTTAAAAATAATAATTGTATAAAGCACATATATAGAGTTAGTAGTAAATATTGAAAATAACTCTTAAGACATAAGAAAAAGACTTTTTGTGCCAATCATGTATCCCCTATACAAATGCCCAAAATTCCTCTAATGATATTCACAAGTTAAGCATCAAAATAACTTGTGTCTGAAAGAATAACAGTGGTTTTCTTCTAGCCCCTAAACTTGGAAAGCACTTAACTAAGCCAAATATTTGCAAGTGCCAACTTCAAAAGTAAATTTGCTATGGTAACTGTACCATTAAAGCCTGTAGTTGCAGATATTTTTATTTTATTTTATTTGCCAATTAGCAACTCCAAAGGGTACTATTAGTTATTTCAGAAACACAAGGGATATGGTTTTCCTCTGTGATTGCCATCGACTTTTACAACATGCCCTGATAAAGTTAATCTACAGAAGAACATACAATTTTCTTTCTTTGTTTTTACTTATGTTACTGCTTTACAATGAAAACAATGCATATATAATAAGTCTCTTTTCAATAAAAAATAACCATAACTAAAACTTTATCTTTAACCTAAAACTCAGTTAAGCATAATTTTCCTTAGCAACGGCAAAAATTCAAATAACACTAAGCGTCTAAACCACACATCATTGTATAATGACCTTCACTATGAGCAAATGAAGAGCTAGCACACACACAATGAGAAGTTTTAATAAAATAAATTTTAAGCTAAGCACAGTATTTTAAAAATATATCTCACATCCATATGACCTTCCCCCTATTAATGTCTTTGTATATGATAAATAAAGTATATTTAAGTTAGAAGTTAGTGTATGCCTCCCTACACTAAAGTTTAAACCAACACCAAAAGTATTATAACTGGGGCAATTTAAGAATCATTCTTTTTTCCATAAATATTTTGTCTATCTATCTACCTATCTGTTATCTATCTATTTATCTATCTATCTATCTATCTATCTACAGGATAGAGACAGATAACTCAATCGAGAAGGAGGAGATAGAGAAGGAGAGACATCTACAGCTCTGCTTTACCCCTGTGAAAGCTTTTCCTTTGCAAGCTGTGACTGGGACTTGAACCGAGTCCTTGAGCACTGCGGCACATCTGCTCAGTTAGGTGTGCCATCTCCCAGCCCCTAAGAATTATTCTTTATAATTAAACATTAAGTAAATATTGAGTTGCCATTCTGTGCTTGCTTAATTTCTTTGTTGTGTGAGTTGTCATTCTGTGCTTGCTTAATTTATTTGTTGTGTGTATGCTATTATAAACTATTTTATTTTAGGGAGTCGTGCGGTAGTGCAGCGGGTTAAGCACACGTGTGCAAGGACTGATGTAAAGATCCCGGTTTGTGACCCCGGCTCCCCATCTGCAGGGGGGTTGCTTCAAAGGCAGTGAACCAGGTCTGCAGGTGTCTTTCTTTCTCTGCCTTCTCTGTTTTCCCCTTTTCTCTCCATTTCTCTCTATCCTATCCAACAAAGACAACATCAACAACAATAAATAAAAAAAACAGGAAAATAAATTAAACTATTTTACTTTACATTTTGACTGGGAAGTTAATATTTTACAGTACAGCTGTTGGTACACGGACACAATGACCCAAAGACTCTCACCTTCAGCTTAGGTCCTTGTCTGTCATCATGGACCAGGACCTATAAACATCCCTCCAACCACCTTTCTCTCTATACTTCCACCATCTTTTGCTTTGGTGCAATCCACCAATCTCAAGCCAAATTTTACTTCATGTTTTCCCTTTCTGTTCTGGTTTCTTAAGTTCTTTCTATGTGTAAGATCATCCCATACTCATTCTTCTCTTTCAGGCTTATCTCACTTAATATGGTTCCTTCAAACTCCAGCCAAGATGAGATTAAGAAGTTGACTTCATCATTTTTCATAACTGAGTACTATTTCATTATGCATATATAATAAAACTTTCCCAATCCCTCGTCTGTTGGTGGACACCTAGGTGTCTTCCAAGTTTGGGCTGCTATATATTGTGCTACTTTGAACACAGATATACAAAGATCTCTTTATATGGGTGTGTTTGTTTCCTTAGGATATTTCTCCAGGAGAGGAAATGCTATATGAAGGCAAACAGTGAAACAGTGATGCAGGTGTTTCTTTCTGTTTCCCTCTAGATCACCTACTCCCATCTCAATTCTCTTCATCTTGTCAAATAAAATGAGGGGAAAAACTGAATAAATAGGAGGGTGACGGGGTAGATGTTCAGCTTCACTGGGGAGAGGGATATAGATCTTTGGTGGTGAGAATGGTGTTAGAATACACTCCTATTTCCCTGCCTGCAGGGGAGTCGCTTCACAGGCCGTGAAGCAGGTCTGCAGGTGTCTGTCTTTCTCTCCCCCACTTTGTTTCCCCCTCCCCCTCTCTGTCTTCCCCTCCTCTCTCCATTTCTCTTTGTCCTATCCAACAATGACAACATCAACAACAACAAAAAATAAATTAAAAAAAAAAGAATACACTCTTATTAACTTACAGTCTCATTAATAAAAATATTTAAAGATTTAAAAAATGAATAAATAAAGGGAACTTATGGCTGCCAGGAACAGTGAGTTTGTCATACAGTCATTGAGCTCTGGTGGCAAGAAAGAGAGAGAGAAAGAGAGAGAGAGATAGAAAGAAAAAGCTGTACAGAGAAACACCTATTGTTAACTGCTCATGTTAAATAACATGTTTGAGGACCCAGGTTCAAGCCTCAGGTCCCCAGCTGCAGTGTGTAAACTTCACGCAAGGTGAAGAAGTGCTGCAGGTCTCTCTCTCTTTATCTAGTTCCCTTTTCCTTCCTCAATTTCTCTCTGACCTATCAAATAAAAATTAATTAATTAATTAAAATATTTTAAAATGAAAGGAGAAAGGAGAGGAGAGGGAGGAAGCAGAGAGAGAGAGAGAGAGAGAGAGAGAGAGAGAGACAAGAAAAATATTAATAGTATGAGTAAATGAAGGGATAAAGTTAAAAGTCCCTAGACTTACTATGGAAATGGGAGGCTTTTATTTAGGACTGGTGTCAAGTTTGTACAGAAACTTCACCTTTAATAAGAAAAAGAAATCTTTTGCCCCTATCAAATATAAACAAAACACTCAATCATAGTCTTCTCTAACTAAATGTCACATCAGACATTGAGTGAGATTGCTTGTTGCATGAACATGGAGATCATAACAATGGTTTTTATGCTTGGAGAGGTGGTTGATGAGATCCTGAGTCCAACCCAGTCATCACATACAAACAATAAAGATAAAACAGCCTGAATATTTTAAGTACCAAAGTGATGCTCTACTTTCACCTTCCCCTCTCTCACAAAACCAATGACAACAAAATTCATGATGAGTTTTTCAGCTTTGTTTAGTTTATTTCATATGAGGCCGATATAGCGCAAATTTCACAAGAGCAGAAGCAGGACACTAGTCCATTGCACTTAGCACCAGCTGTGGAACCAGGAGCTCTGAAGAGACAAGCCCCAGACTATCCCAGCTGAAGCATTTTCCCAGCCTGACATTGAGTTTTGAAACCTAAAGTGATTAACATGTCTCAAGCAATATAAAGGCTAGAGTAAATATACATGTTTTTATGATCAGCTATTAACTCACCTAAATAACTTGTTTATTAGATAGGAGGAAAGGGGGTGGGAGAAAGAGAGAGAGAGATAAAGAGCTTCAAAGCTTCCCTTCATATGGTTGGGTTCAGTCAAACCTAGTTCATGAACATGACAAAGCAACACAGTACCCAAATATATTATTTCCCTGGCCCTCCCCTAAAGGATTTATATATTTTTGAAAAAATATAGTGGAACAATACATTAAATATTGGGACAGGTTAGATTTACTTCTGTAATATTTATTATTATCATCATTATCATTTTATTGCAACCAGAGGTATCCTTGGGGCTCAGTGCTGGTATTACCAATCTACCACACCTGCTGACCATTTTTTCTTTTTATTCTTTTCTAATTTTTATTAGGCAACACAGAGAGAAATGGAGAGAGTACAGGGAGATAGAGGAAGAGAAAGGTAGATACCTGCAGACCTGCTTCACCATTTGTGAAGCAGATCCCCTGCAGGGACTTGAACCTGGGTCCTTGTGCTTGGCACTTAACTAGACACTTAACTGGGTGTGCCACTGCTTGGCAGGTCCCATATTAACTATTTTATGCAGCGGATTTGGTTAAAAATGGGAGTGGACTGGATAGCAATGACACAGTTGGTTAAAATGACTGTTGAGAGTAATTGCTATGTAACTATGAATTATTTTGTACTTACTGGACAGATTAAGATTAGCTCACTAAACTATTTTTAATGTTCAAATGCCAACATAATTTTTTATTAAAGTGTATCATGTGTGGCAGAGGAGGACCTAGT